>NC_133351.1:675000-812500 GCF_030506205.2 Paramisgurnus dabryanus
TATGAAAGAGCAGATAGTTGAAGTTAATAAACTTTTCTAATAAAGCTGCTGGTGTGGATGTGACTCTGATCTGATCTGATGATCTGTACGTGTTTCAGGTCTGATGAGGAGATGGTAAAGTTCATGCATCTGATGAACTCCATCTGGAACATCTGTGGTCATGATGTCATTACAGCGTTTGATCTCTCACCATTCAGATGCATCTGTGACCTCGGAGGTGAGACATCAGACATCCGACTTTACTGTAGTGACACAATTATGAGTTGAGTTTAGTTTACTGTGAGGATCAAACATGAGGACCCTGTAGCAGCTCAATGGGTAAAACATTGTGTTAACGGCCTGAAGGTCATAGGTTTGATTCCAAATGCATTCATGTGAATGTAACCCCTCGGCTCATGTAATGTAAGCTTTCTGAATCCACAGGATGGCGCTGTAGAGCTGATGTTGTGTTTTACTGTTGTGTGTCATTGATGGATGAATATTGATGCACTGATCCTCGTGTTAATACTGTGATGTATGTGTCAACAAACATTTTCTTCATAACTTGAGATTAAGATTGGTTGTGCATATTTAGTTTTATTGTGACCTTGAGATATATGACGTAACCTCTGCAGCATAAATGTGTGTAAGTTTGGTGTCTTCCAGTGGTTGAGAGAGAAACAGACAGAGAGCAGATGGTTGAATAATAAGAGAAGAATATTAATGTGATGTTTCTTCTCTTTTATTCAGGCTGTAGTGGAGCTCTGGCCAAACTGTGTCTGTCTCTCTATCCTCAATCATCTCTCATCATCTTTGACCTTCCTAAAGTTATTCAAACATCACGACAACACTTTGTGTCAGAGCCACACGAGCGCATCTCCTTCTGTGAAGGTCTCGGTGTTACTCTTTCATCTGTGTGTGTTTATAAATAAATCTCAATATTATAATGAATTTGAAAATGATTTCAGTGTATTTGTGTCTGACAACAGGAGATTTTTTTAAGGACGCTCTTCCCCCTGCGGATCTTTACATCCTCGCTCGCATTCTTCATGACTGGACAGATGAGAGGAGTATAGAGCTGCTCACTAAAGTTTACCAGTCCTGTACATCAGGTACACACACAGAGACAGATGTTTGTGTGGTTTATTATGGGAGATGATGTACAGTATGTGTGAATCAGTCTGATGTTTGTGTGTTTACAGGTGGAGGTGTGTTACTGATTGAAGCTTTATTATATGAAGATAACAGCGGTCCACTGACCGGTCAGCTTTATTCACTCAATATGTTAGTTCAGACTGAAGGTCGAGAGCGGAAAGGTTCAGATTACAGCCGACTGCTCACTACTGCTGGCTTCACCTGCGTCCAGATCCACAGGACTGGCAAACTTTATGATGTCATCCTGGCCCAAAAATAAACACCTTAGCAGGACTTAACTCCTAACTTGTTAACTTGACCTATGTGACCACTGAAACTATAGCTGTGTGTTAAATAAAATTCATCATTCAGGATTTTTTGCAATTATGAATTATGTCATTTAAATTGTTATAAAACTGTAAAGAGGCCGAAAACAAAGAACTTTGACTCATTTATGTTCATTCAAAACATTAAATGACAGTAAAACGGTTTCAGCAGGAACAACATAAACAAACGCTTTTGTGGAACAAATGTAACTTCCAGTAAACTTAATTAACAACAAGTAGATGACCTAGCTAAAGCGTATCATAAACTACACTGAGTAAACATTACTGTATAAATATATAATCTAAACAATTTTAACTAGAGATCAGCTGCCAAACCTCCCTTTACATAGCACTGATCCATGATCATCATCTCCTCTCAGTTCAGTTTAACTACCAGTCAGACCATTAAACAAACAGAGACCGGAAGTTAAGTTCTGCTTAGACGTAATGAAGCCTCGTTTGCTAAAATCACACGACGCAGTGTTTTAAAATCACTCATCACTAGTTTAGTTTGAAGTTGAGTTTGATTCAATCATTATTTTTTCTTATGCTGGTAAAAAAACTGCACTTCATCAACTAGATAAACTTGTGATTAAAATGACACTCAATGATTCTTTTAACAATGTTCAATCTTTAGGTCTTGTGGTTGATGTTTAATATCAAGTCATGTGTACTTTTACTTTGTTTCTCATGCCACTTTTTTAATCTAATTTAAAGACCAGTTTCTGAAATCATTCCAGCCACTGCTTTCTGAGTAAACACATAAATACAGGTATTGAATATAGGGATGCACCGATACCGGTATCAGGCCCACAACCAAGCTCTTGTACTCGTACTCGTAAAAATACCAAAGACTGATTTCAGGCAGTTATTACAAGCATTACATCCTTGGTTTACCCTTTGGAGGTTATTGGACACTGTGACATTTTGGCTTTGAAAAATCACATAAGAATGATTTGTTTTTATAATACAAGTTGAAGTTATTAAAAATAAAGATGATGATATGATCATTAGTCTCATTGTGTTCTTAGAAAATTGCCACATGAAAAATAACCTGTATAACAAGCATCGGTATCGGCGAGTACCAGGAAAAAATGTCGGTACTCCTCATACTCAATCCTTAAAAAGTGCTATCGGTGCATCAATAAATCACACACTTTCTTTCTGATTGAAATTTCATGTAAATACAGCTGATAAAGATTCAGAAGAGAAGTGATGTCATATTTAGCTAACATATTTCCATGTTTTTATTTATGAGCCTGAGAAGCACACGAGACATAAATAACATCAGACAGACACAAACAGCCGAAAGCATCAGACAAACCAAACCAAAGCCTCAAGTTCACCACAATGACATTTCACAAACTCTTCTGTTCGAGAGGAGACGACACAAACTGAATTTCAATATCAGCATCACTTTCAGCGCAGACATTTCTGACATCTCATTTAATGTTTCGCTGAAAAGAAATGGGTTTGGGACAATATGATGACAACGTTTCTTCTTTATTTGATTTTATTTCAGTATCAAAGACTCAAAACCCTCCAGCAATCACAAATGTAATGCACAACATTTATAAAAGCATTGAGAAAGCGGACGAGTATTAAACAAACATGAGTTTTATTTTTATTATAGTTTCTATGGAACACTGTCAGGATATTGAGGCTTTAATTTTATTGACAGAGAATTAAAACAAGTGTTGGTATATTGATCAGTTATTGCATGTGAATCGGCTCATAGGCCGTAAATGACACAAATCAATAATAGAAAGCAAAAACACTGAAACACTGCAGTCACAGCCAAAATCATGAATCAGGTTAAGAATACATCATCATCATCATCATCATCACAAAGATTATTCTTCATATCATATTGTTAACTTTGGTCAAATGGTCCGGTACGTTCACATATGCACACCACTTTGGGTTGAAATATAACTTCACCTCAATCACCTTCATTCATTCAACATCATCAAACATTTTACAAAAATACATTTCAACACACAACTCATGTAAGCATTTAACAACCCCTGAAACTCTTTATTTACACAAACAGATGAGAAACACAACTACAGATTTCATTTGACACGACACAACGAGACAGATGTGAATATTTAATACACATTTATATCACAGAACAGACTGAAAACTTTACACTTCATGTTGTATTGTTTTAGTCAAAGAAATGAATCAGTTTTGCAGTCAATAGTTTCATAGTACACATTATTAAATGTTCATTAAAAGCATTGTAAAAACATGAGCATGTGTGAATGATTTGCTCACAGGTATCACCTTTACCGTTACATTGAACTTTAACACTGAACTTTAACTGCGTCTGAGACTCTTTCATTATAATCATCAACTGTTCAGTCACATTTACATTTATGTCCCTGCTGTTGTACATCAAAGAAAGAAATCACAGTATTTTAGTTTCTTATCTGGTCATTATAAGTTTTGGCAACATTATTTAAAAAAATATTTTAAAAACAACCTTTAAAGGCATTGGCACATCACTGGAGTCCACTCATTTTAATATTTCACCCGAACATTTGTGAACAAAAAATGTTCTGTCATCAAAAGGACAACACTTAGTTTCACACATTAAATCTTATGATACACAATTACGTGAATATGTAAATCTACACATGTACAACGAATGAGAAAATACTCAGTAAATATGCTTTGTCATATATATGTTATTATACCACGGAATGCTTTATTCTGATTGGTTGAGAAATGTTCCACAGGTATGCATTATGATTCATTAAATGCACACCTGACCGGTCATCACCAGCGTGTGGTAACTGTGGTATAAGAGGAATCATTGACTTCGGCCTTTTAATTATTTGTAAATAATGCACACCTGCGGTGTAACGGCACGACATGAATGATCACCTTGGGTGTGCATTATTTTCCAATAAAAGTCAATTATTCCTTTTATAAATGTGTGTCATAAATAAACCGTGAACATTTATCACTTAGTGCTTTAAAATAAATAACTTCATCATGGATTCTTTCATCACACCTGAATGGACAAATCAAAGTGTGATTTTATATTTCATAATAATGCCTGATGATTATTGGATGAGAGTTCACTGTAAGTAAACATGGTGAATATTTGCTGTTTTTAAATGCTTTCAGATATTTACCATAGTAAAAATCATTGTCAAGCACGCAAATATAGGCAACTGAATTTCTGTATTCTGCTAATAACTGTAAAGAAACAAAAATCAAAGCTTCATTCACAGTGAACACAATCACACACACACACACACACACACACACACACACACACACACACACACACACACACACACACACACACACACACACACACACACACACACGATGAAACATCACACAGATGACAACACATTATCTGAATAACACAAACATACTCACAGTGTAGTAATGACAGCGCTGAGCCCTTCATCATCATCATCATCATCATCATCATCATCATTATAGGACAGCCAATCACAGTTCAGTGGTATGAAGAGATTGTAAACATAAAGAAATGATGTTGACATCAACTGAAAGAAAGTGTCAAGAGTTTCTGTTCATTTTGTGATGTCATCGTTCCAGTCTTCATACAGCGAGTGCCGGAGGTTTAAGAGATCACAGGTCTTCTGCCAGAGTCCAGTCTGAAGATCTTCATCATAAGAGTTTAGTGAAGACTCAACACATTCTCCTTCATAAAGATAACATCCGCTAACTGACTCCAGATCAGAGGAGACGGCAGCATAAACCCCAGTCACTGCACCATCAGCTGGAGTCTGGACAGAAACAATCAACATTAGCATTTATAAAACGCCAAACATGAGGCATCGCGTTCCTCGCTCTACATCACTCCTGGGATTTAACTTTGCGGGATTTGCCTTGAGTTCAATATTTTTTACTTGTGTGAAGACGCGTTTGAAGTAAATAGTGCCTGTTTCCACACAATCGTGATGCCTAATTCACATCACCCTGCCTGAGCTTGCGTCTATTTGAATAATCCTGCAGTGACGGCTGACTGGAGGGTTAAAGGTCATTTGTTAAAGGAAGTGCACTAAATGATTTATCATACAGAAGAAACGTCTCTGTTTCAATCCGAGATCTGATCTGCTGACACGAGAAGATTAAAAGATTTAAGAAATAACTGTGAATCTGAGGAGGTCGAGTGGGATGTGATGATGTTCTGATGTGCATGACAATAAATAAACACAAAATCAACAACTCAATAAATGAATCATTCAATCCTTAAACAGAGAAGCATTAAGATCTTCTGTTTTACTGCAGGATTTTTACAACATGAATCAACACCCTAAGGGTTAAAAGACTTGGAGGACGCTTAAAAGATTTCATCCCCTTTAATTAAAATATCAAAGACATGAGATGAGATGATGGTGTGTCAGTCAGTGCGAACAGGTTTGAAGGTAAGAAACCTCTGAAGAACATGTCAGAAAACAAACAAACAAACCAGTTTTCTCCTATTGAAAATAAATCCACTTTAAGACTGTTAAGACTTGACACTACGATCTCATGTCATCTGTACTCATTAATAACAACATATTCCTTCATATAAACATTAAGGAATGGCAATTATTTAACCAGGTGAGTCATTTGAGAACCAGTTCTTATTTACAATGACAATCTGGCCAGGAGGCAGCATAAAAAGACATTAAAATACAAAAAAAACATAAGAGATACAAATTACTTAAAAAAAAACAAATAACTAAAACAAGTACAATGATCCTGAATTATTCCTGAATACTGATATCATTGTTTTGATTTAAAACTATTACAGTAATTAGGGCTGGGTATCGATTCAGATGTTCCAGATCGATTTGATTTCGATTCACAAGCTATCAAATCAATTCGATTTCGATTCAATATTCGAATCTGGTTCTAGAATCAGTTTTTATACTCAATTCTCGATTCAACTCAATGAATATATATTTAATACAAATACTATATTAATAAAAAAGAACAGTGAACAGAAGTTAAGAACAAGTGAGTAATTCATAAAAAAGCTCCTTGGTAACATCGCACAAGGCAAACAAGAGGGTGACATCTAGTGAAGAAGACTAGTAATTAGATTAACGTTAATCTTACGTTAAATGTTTGTGGAGATAAATATGAAAAAAACCCTCCTATTTCTGCTCTTTGAGAATCGATTTTCAATCGACCACTTTAAAAAAAAACAGATTAATCGAAAAATTGAAAATAATATACTGTACTTCAGTCATGAGAAGATCACTTTTGAGAAAACATTAAAAAGTTCCTGTGATATAACATTACAAAATTTTAAACAGGAATCATTATTTTAGAAAAATATTAAAAACACACCCAAGAAGAAGAAAATCTCACCTTAAAAAAGAGCCGAGCGATGGGTTTGAGTGCATATCGGATGAGATGATTGACGTGAGAGTAAAGATCTGTGTTTACCACACCGGGATCAACAGCATTAACCGTCAGCGGTGCTCGGATGGACTGAAGTTTATAATGTAGATGATACGTGAAGAGAACCTGGGCCAGTTTACTACAGGAATACGCTGCATGAGCGCTGTAACACTGCCTGGACAAAAACATCAAGAAAAAAAACCAATCATTGATATTCACCTCATTATACAACTTCATTCTGATGATATAAACTCTTCATGATCCTCCAACAGATTCAGATCGATTCTCTTCTTTATCTTTGTGTTTGACACACTGATGAGCTATTATTTATAAAGAAATATCCAGTGTTTGTGATGCAATAGCAACAACTTAATGAATGTAAATGTAAGCAATAAGACTGCTCTACAAGGAGAAAGCCTCGGAAACGAAAGTAAGTCAATAAAGGAAAATTAAATCCTGAGTGTTAATTGGCTCCAGTGTCCAAGATAAAACTTTAGCCTAAAATTAATTCATTTTGTGTGATTCTGCCACATAACATTTCTGCAAAGTGTAAAAGCAATGAGAATGATGCCACACCAATATCAGTAAGACTTTATAATAAGGGTCCATGAATCATTATAAACAAATATCTATTCTTACTCAAATGTGAAGTAATGCTGGGTTCACGCATGCACTATTTATAAACTAACAAAGAGTCATCATTAACTTCAACATGACTCAACACATGAACTAACAACTACAAAAAACATGTCATGTCATGTCATGTCCTCAAAGGCAGGGTATCAGATTTTGAAAGATGCTACCTTTAGCCTACTAGCACTGAAATCAAGATCCCTCCCTCCGTTCAAATCGCCATCTAAAGTCACGCCTCCTCCAAAACAGACCAGAAGCCCATTCACGTCTCATTCAACAGTGAGAAAACCTTGCAGTACATAGTGAATAAAGCTGTTTACATCTCATAGAAAAGAAGTAAAGTTAACATTGTTAATTCAGACGCTTTTTGTCACTGTTGTTTCAAAAGATGTCTATTGTGTTATGGCAGGAAAGTTTGTTTAGAGAGCGCACGTGAATGAGCTGATGATGTATGATATGAACAGGGCATGCCAAACACATTCACAGAAGAGGAGCAAAAATGGCATGTGTCCAATTATTTTTTCAATCAAAGTTCAATGATTTTTTGAACATTTTTGGGTCCTACACCTTTCACAGATGACATACATTTATAAAAATACATTTAAACACTTTAACATAGTAATTGCTTTTAGGATGTGAGGAGACTTTCAACCAGCATAACTAAAAATCTTCCTGGATCAAATCTGATCCCCTGCCTTTAATGATGACTCTTCATTAGTTCATGGGAAGTAAAATGATATTTCTGTCTGATTCATGGACTCTTTTTATAAAGTGTAACCACTTGATCTTTATTTTCATGCCAATAACATCATTTGACTTTTTCATGAAAAACTGCCTGAATTGTTTCTGAGATAAAATATCACATGACTGTTTTTGGAAAAGTTAAGCCACCAAATGTAAATATATAATGATGAGTAGATCTGGCACAAAGAGATTAGGTAATAATCTCTAGTCTCAAAGTAAAGAGAAATTTATAAACTTTAATTTAGTAAAATTTTCATTATTCTACCATCATGATCATCATCAGACGTCCTCCTCTTCCTTGTAGGCAAATATACTCAGCTGTATATAGATCATAATCAATCTTTATCAAGAAATGTCTTTTAAACTTTAGTCAACCATCATCTGTAATTCATCTGATGAAAATATGTAAGATTAACACATTTTAGCTCAGAGGTTGATCATTTGTGCTAAACCAGTGTATTATATATATATGACACAGAAAGAATAAACTCCATTACGTCAATTCAGCATGAATCTCAGATCTGATCTCTTGATTTATTCTGTAATCTTCTAGTGTAGATGGAGAGATTATGATGTCTTACTTTAGACGGGTATGACGCTCTTATGTTCATTTCTACTTGAAAATATGTGGTTTGTGATTTGAATATGAATGTGTTATTAAACCTACGTGTTTTGAAGGTCCTGTAGATGAAGGTCAGCCGTGTAGTGTGCAGAAGAAGAGACATTAATGACTCGAGAGTACGACTCATCTTTCCCAGAATGCATCAGGGTATCCAGCAGAAGGCGGGTCAACAGGAAATGACCCAGGTAATTGGTGGCAAAATGGGTCTCAAATCCATCCTCTGTTTTGCCTTCAGGGACCAACATAACACCGGCTGAAACACAAACAAGAAATATATCAACAGAGTTGAAAACATCTCCTAATAAAAGGTTAAAAACCTTGAAGTCTTTTACTAGATATCAAACAACATTTATTTATAAAATACACTTCTGTTTCTTTAACAAGCAGATGATGACTGTCAGACAGCACATGTCAGAGATGAGATGAGTGATGTTTAACTCTTATCATCTCATTTTGATCCTCATGTTTTCATGGCTTAATGTGAGGAAATATATCAGGCAGAGCTGCCGTATTTAATCCAAATCTACTAACAGTACATTCAATAATACATATTATAACATTTACCATATTTTACATTAGATATAATTAATGACAGAGCGTTATTATTGAAAAAAAGCGCAGTTACACCACAGGTGTGCATTATTTTCAAATCATTCAATGGACTGGAGTCAATTATTCCTCTCATACCACGGTTACCACAGACATTTCTCTGAGAGGTCAGGTGTGTGTTTATTAAAAAATAATGCTAACCAGTGAAACATTTTTCAACCAATCAGAATAAAGAATTCAACAGACCCGTGGTATAAAGTCACCATAGATGGACATTACAGTATTGTGTTTGAAAAAGCAGGTCAGTATTTTTGTCATGGCAGAATGAATCTGATCCAATCAGAGCTCATGACCCATTAATCATCATCATCATCATCATCATCAGTCACACTGAATATGTATAACACGGCCTGATATACAATATCTGAAGTTTATTAAGATACATTCAATCAATGATTATTTATGAACTCATATATGCACAGATCTGGATCTTTAAACTTTTAAATGAAATCTGTGAATAATCTCTTAATCCCATTATATATCGGCACATTGTTCAAACACACTGAGGTAGAATAATCTGGATTAAACTGATATAAATAGACTCGTGTTATTTCTTATTGACTGACTAATGTGAGAAATAATACAGCACAAATCTGATCAGGAAATATAGATTAAATTCTCACCAAGTTAGAATAGTAAAAATAAATCAGATGAACTTTTAAAAAAAGACAAAAAGCTTTCCATATCTGTTTTAATAAAGCAATGACGTTTGTGTGCCATGTTCACATCCTCCAAAACTATAAACACAAATCATGTGAGGTAAAAGACAACAACACCTACATTAAACACAGATTCACAGTCATTTATCAGTCAGACCCGACATCTACTTATGAGTCTATAAAGAGCATCACAATATTATTGAGTTCACAGATATTTTTCATTTCTTTTGTAAAAACAATTTTGTTGAAAAATAACTTTTTCCAGGTTGTAAATCTGGGCCATAAAGCTCTGCATTACGTTACATTAATAAAAACAGCTAAAGCTATATGAGCTTAGAAATATGAAGATTTTAAATGAAGTTTATATGAGACTACAGTACCATTATTGATGAGCACGTGCAGGGGAAGAGCTCGATCTCTAAACCTCTGGACGAACCGTCTCACCGACATCAAAGACGATACGTTCAAATACTCAAAGTCCACTGTTAAAAGACAAATTCAAGAAACACATGGATTATTATTATGTCATTCGTAATAAAGGTGCCATAGAATGCATTGCAATAATCTGTTAAATTGTTCTCTGATAGAAGGGTTGTGGCTTTATTAAGTGCAAAAATGATCCAGAGTCAGTTTTTCATGTCCATTTATAACCCTAGGATTTGCCTATAATAATGTTGAGCATTGTAATAACATTGTACTTAATTTAATGTTGATGATGTACATCTGGACTGTAACGTCACAGTTGGTGTTATGTCGTGATTGGTTTGTTTTCCAGCGGTCTTTTGAATGCATGAGGTTTACATAAGGAGGAAACAATCATGTTTAAGGCTCATGATTTGCCATGTACACAACTCTTATTACTCATCTATGCTTACATAAATACAGTTTAAAATTCTATGGCACGTTTAAATAACATTTCACATGTTTAGCTCATCTGTGTTTGGTTGTACTGAAGCAGAAAACTGATCTCAGATCATCACATTTTACACAGTGCTGTATTATCAAATCTGCTCAGACAAATTTTACAACACTACATAGGAACTAAAGCTTACCTAGCTGGAATTGCGTATGTATAATCTAATGTGTAACTCTTATTTCTCATCATCACTATTGAAATTTAAATGTCCATATAAAGTTAGAGAGTTTCTGAGGTGAAAAGAGTTTGAGATCATCTCTAAGATCAACACCTTTAACACAGTCTGTTAAGATTATATCTGACAGACACATTTATAATCTACTGAAATATAAAAAACAGATCACATCTGAATCATTGAGACAAACAGAGTATCAAGTAAACCAGACATTTATCAGCTGCTTTGTTTTGTTAAAGAAATGACTGAGATGTTATGGATTACTGAAATGACAGAAGAGATGTGGGCCACACTAGAATCAGTGTGCGGTTGTGTAGCGTTTCTTAACCTCAGGTAATTCAACATCTAAATGTCAAAGAGAGGACGGTTAGACAGCACAGCTACACGCTGTAAGATAATAAATGCAGTCGTGTTTATGTCCGTGACAGAAGAGAAAGTGTCAGTGAAGCATCTGATGTTTCTGATGCCCGCGGCTGAGATTTAACCTCATTCACACGTTTATAGTCTGAACCCAAGAAACCACCTCAGGGAAAACATGAAATAAATAGATACAGAGAACAAAGAACATCAAGATGAAGCATGAGATCAGCTCACTTACTAGTATACACTATTTAATCAACACTAACTCACTAAACATCTTCACTACTCTCTCTCCGATCATATTTGCACACAAATAGACCAAAAGATTTGACTGTCACATATCTTAATATTTATCTGTTTGTTGGCTATAAATCAGAGAAAACATCATTTCACTGTTGCCTAATACATTTAAAACATTTCATGCAAGAAGTCAAATTTAGTTAAAATTACACAATGCTTGCTTTACTACACTGTTGCTCACAAAATAAACACAAGGATGCTTATTCATCTGCACAAATACAGCAAAATATTTAAAAACAGATATTATAGCATAAACATTTCAATATGCAAAATATAATATATGTAATATACAGATAATATCTGTAAACATAATAAACCAGCAAAGCATCTGTGTTTACAGAAGGTCAAGAATCAAAGGTTAAAGAGCTCCATTTATTATATTCAAATCAATCTATTACATTTATGGCTTGAATCAAAAAATAAGTGGAGGTTTTGATGTTTTAAGTCGACTCTGACCTGGATTAAGTCTTTGAGTCATGCAAACAGAAGCAGAGAGAGATGAGATTTATTCCTCAGGATACGCAGCAGAAAGATGAGTCATAAACACATAAATCAACCTCTGCGCTAAAGACCTAAAGGCATCAGAACTCAAACAGCGTCTCAATGGACTGCAGCAGAAATCAGACCATGAAACAAACACAGACTTCTTTATAGATGCACTCAGTTGTTTATATATAATGTGACCTTCATCAAACTGAAGAAACACAGGATGCATGCTGGGAAATATTCAGACAGTCGAGAGTCTCGCTCTGAAGTCTATCGGAGTATAAATCTGCTTGGCCTTTGGGCTTTCCTCATGTCACAATAGCTGGGTTTCCATCAAAACGTGAGGTGAATTTTTTTAAAATTCACAAAAAATGAGAAACAAACAAATGCAAATTCAGTGTGTTTCCATTAGTTGTTTGAGTGAATGACGGTGGTATGAGTAACCAACAGTAAATAAAACATGCATTTCCATTACAGTACTTCATATACTTATTAGCCCACACACAGGACTGTGCTTAAATACTGTGATGATCCGCTGGAACTTATGTCCGCTTCTGGTTGGAAGCATTTACTCTCTAATCTTAAAATCATCATTTTAAAAAAGTATTTATTTGAGTTTAATCCTGAGCTAGACGATCAGTCACGTGGGTTTAATGTTCGCTATGTCACAATTTATTTGGCAAATGCGTTTCCATCTCCCATTATTCCTTTACTCTTTTTCAAGTCAAAAACTACCTCAAGCGTAAAAACCTTTTTTGCCAATTAAGGAATTTTTGTTTGAAAATTAGGATTTTATGCACTGGGATGTACTGGGAACTAAAAAGAGCTGTAAGAATGTGTTTTGTATTAAAGTGCACCTATTTCATTGCTAAAGAACAAGGTTATTTTGTGTATTTGGTGTAATACAATGTGTTTGCGTAGTTTATGGTTAAAAACACATTTTTTTCCACATAGCATACATTTTTGTAGCTCCAGATATACTGCTTTTCACAAACAATCTGATTTTGTACAAAACTCATCAATCTGAAAAGCTCTGTGTCTCTGATTGGCCAGCTAATCTGTACGTTGTGATTGGCCTGAGTACCTCTGACGTCAGCTGAAATGTGATGCTCCTTACCATGTTTGAAAGATTCACTCACAATGCAATGCTAACAGAAGTTAATTTACAAGCTGTGAGTCTGAAGTGGGAGGAGTTATGATAATGTCGGTCTTTACTACATACACGGTTGCCTACAATCTGTGTGTTTGTTGTAGTCCAAGAAAAGAGATTTACTTTTGAGATGATAACTCACGTCATAGTTTACTTTGGGGTTTGTACCTTTTGTATATCGTTAACATGAACTAATACACACTTACATACCAAAAGAAATATAAAATCATGAATCGGACAATAGGTGCTCTTGAACACAAGGTGACCTCTATTGTATATATACAGTACAGTACTGTTATTTCTGTTGAACAGACTGGAGCCGCCCTGCTGGCAGCTGTGTAAAACGACACTAATGGCCTTCAACAGAGAGATTCATCATCTCAGAGCAGAATAAATCAGACAGAGATCAGACTCTGTTTGATCTCTCAGGTTTATGGTTAAAACTATAACAACACTTTGTGACAATAGTTATAGAAACATTTCACCCCACCTTTAAGAAAGTCTTGTCTTGTCTGTGAGATTTGGGCTGAGATTATTATGGAGGCATTTAATCGGTCACAAGCCTCCATCTGAAGATCTGATCTTCTCACGCTGCAGGCTGCCTCAAATTAATCATTCATCAAGAGTGACTCACGCTGAAATTTTAGTGAATCCCGTCTGGATGGATGAACTCTTTCTAGTGTCCTTTTACTTCTCTTTAACTCTTTATTATGTGACAAGTGACTCAAGAGAATTTGCTTGTTTTTAATGAATGTTAAACTATTTCAGTTAACCAAACACCGTCTCAACATAACACCGACTGTGACGTTACAACATTAAATTAAGTACAATGTTGTTACAATGATAAAAACAAAGATGTGACTGCTGAGTTAGCGCTTTATGCTAGTAAATGCTATATGCTAGTTAAAACAATATGCTAGTTAACGTTATATGCTAGTTAATGCTATATGCTAGCGTTTAGGCTGAAGTTCTACTATTGATGTTACGGTTATGTTTTGCAGGTCCATACTGAAAAAACACAAACTTATCACTCAGAAACGTCCATTAACAATCTCCAAACAACTGATTATTCCTCAAAATCTGATCCAGACTCAAACATAAGATCTGTTTACATACACACAGAGCTACTGAAGGAGAAACAGCCAATCAGAGCAGAGCTCAACATTATTATTCATGACCCTTTCATATAAGGTAATAATAGATCATTTCATTCACAAGGGTTATAAATGGACATGTAAAATAATTTTTGCACTTTATAAAGTCACAGACCTTCAGAGAAGAATTTAACAGATTATTACAATGGATTATTTGGCACCTTTAAATTATCATCAGTCTTATTCTGTATTATCATTCACTGTATATCTCTAAATGCTGCCACAAATCAAGACTGAAAAAACTCCAGTGGGAACATGAGCTTGATCTTCATTCCAATTTATGCTAAACATCACGACAGCAGCTAACCACAGCCTGTTTTCATGGTAAAAAAAACTAAATTTCAGTCTATCCAAAAATAATGAAGATTATTTCAAAAAGATAATTAAACACTTAGGTGGAGTTCTGCTTAATAATATTTTTGTCACTGACTGTCTTTCAAAGCCACTGAGCAGTCAAACATCAGCAGATTCAGTCATTTTGTTTATCATATAAAGCAGTGAAATTAAACTGTAAACTTCATTCGTCTTTAACAGAAGTCCAGCAGTTTGATTTGTGCATTATTTCTGTATGATATAAATGAATCTGATGTGTCTTACCCTGAGCTTCTGAGTTCTCCTCACGAAGCTTCCTCACAGCAGACAGACCCTCCTCTTCATTATGTGAGGCTGAAATGTAAAAGTAAAACTTTGATTGGCTACTGTATTCATGAAAGAAACCATTTGATAATCTTTTATACCATAACAATACCATACAAATACAGAAACTATATCCATCAAATTCTTAATAAGAGTAGTTGATAATGAAGCACATGACCTAATGGCAGTCATTTATCAGCTAATATTACTGGTGTGTGCTGTAAGAAAAGTTTATTAAGTCATCTAATAAATGTGCTATAGATGAAGAACAAAAGCAGAAATGACACAAAAATATATCATGATATCAGGTTGTGGACGTGACATCTGTAATAGATTTGATATACAATTGACATCTGTGATAATAAATCTACTGTACACAGACACACACACACATATATGTGATCACTTTAATTGTAAGTCAGAATGTAATGTTTACTATAAACATTTAAACTCTGAATGCTGAACCTGGACCTAAAGCACCATAATATTACTGTAAGGTCATAATAAAATCATGTAGGCCTTAAAGGGATAGTTCACCCAAAAATTAAAACTCTGTCATGATTTACTGACTCTCATGTTGTTCTTTGTTTTGATTTTAGAAATGTTTGAAACCACATTAACTTCTATTGTAGTTAACAGAATACTATGAAAGTGAATGGGGCTTACTAACGGTTTGGTTACAAATATTCCTCAAAATATCTTCCTTTGTGTTTATCAGAACAAAGACATGTACACAGGTAATGAGTAAATGATGAAAGAGAGAGTTTTCATATGTGGGTGAGCTATCCCTTTAAAAGACACAACACAAGCTGACATTTGTCACGTGTGCGGACATTTATAAGAATCTAAAGTATTATAATAAAGATCTTTAACTTTACCTATAATGACAAACATTCCCAGATTCACCAGCTGTCTCACCGTCTCATAGCCGATTCCTTTAGTACCACCTGTCACAACAGCAACCTTGCCATTCTGTTTGGCTAAAACTGTGAAATAAAAGAGCAAAAAATATATTTTCATAGTTTATGTGAAACAAAGATTTACCTTTCATTTGAATATCTCTAACGTTTAATAGGAGAAGTCTCAGAGATGTGACATGACATCACAGAGTCTTCATATCACTTTAGGACAGGGGTGGGGAGAGCCGGGGTCCTGCAGAGTTTAGTTCCAACCCTAATTAAACACTCATGAAAAATCTAATTAAAGTCTTCAGGATTACTTGGAAATGAAATGCAGGTGTGTTTGATTAGGGTTGGAACTAAACTCTGCAGGACAGTGGCCCTCCAGGACCCAGGGCTTCCCACTCCTACTTTAAGACATGAACTGTGTGGATTATTTAATCAATCTTTTCTAAATGATGAAGGGATTTAATCAAGGGTGTAAGTTTGACTTTGACATTGGTGGGGACAGAAATTAAATTGTCTTCAGAGCCGCATCGTCACAAAGGTTAATCAATGTTTAGGGTCATTCTACAGAAACTGTCTTGAAATTGATTTCTTTTTCTAACATTTAAACTTAGGCCACATTATTAGATTACTCTTTGACTTTATAAGTACACATAAATGACAGCTTAATGATTTTTGTGTGCATGTACTTCAAGACTGCATAGACCTTTTTTGTCACTGGTGCTACCTTACATTTTAGCAATATTAAAGGTGTTTATGAAATATAATTTTTAATTTTTTTCAGCTTTAAAGCTTAATTCTTAAGTGTAGCAGAATTAAATGAATTAAAATTTGTCATCATGTCACATGTGAAAGATTTTATTTAATGTGAAAGAAAAAAAAAACACAGTAACACCAGTGACACAACAAATCACCAGTCACTGATCTTCACTGCTGTTACCCATAAGGAAGGTCCAGTGACAGTAACACCAGTGACAACTTTCACTGCATTTTACAAAATTTCTGCTGCAAAGTATCAAACCACATGTTGTCAATCATCGTATACTCACTAAATTAAGTAGTTTAATCCATGTGTATTCTAGTTTTTTGCAATTCTCAAACAATAAAGGAGGTCATACCAGTGACTTAACCTTAAAGCTACGTATAAAATCATGAGATAAATGAGAAGATTTCTGATAACTGAAAAGAGACAGTGGACTTATATGGGCGTCTCTTCATAGATCTCCAGGAAATTGAAAGAAGGAAGTCAAGTGATGTCATCAGTTTGATTTTTATTTAAAAATAAGAGCTTTTTTGTTAAATGGTAACATCAGTGGCACAACTCCAGGGGACCACTACTTTCATTATATATTTTATATTTATTATTTAGCATTTTGTCTTTTTATGTAATTTACATCATATATTTTATAGTTATGGACACATTATTGTATTTTAAATGGAAGAAAACACTGTTTTTGATCTCAAAATAAAGCATTTTCCCTCTCTACATGACTGTGGGGACGAGCACCTCTGTGGTGCTTGGAATTCTAATTAATTAATAAAAATCAAATAATGCTACATTAATGGCTCAAGAATGTGTAATTCTTCAAATAACATATTGTCTCATTTTAAAATATAAAAAAATGGTAACCCTAAAGGGTGTTTCAAGTGTAATATTTCTGTAAAGGTTAGGGACAGAAAACAATGACATTTCCGTAGAATGACCCTTTACTGAACAATATTTAAAATAGTATTTTTGTTGTCATAATCTTATTTATTAGGGTTACAGGCCAAAATTAATGTCACAGACACAACTTGTCCAGTATTTTGTGCAAACAAATGTTTTCTTCCTCACCACAGGTAGCCATAATAATCATGACATGACGCACATCGCGTCGTGTTGACAGAGCTTTGGCGCTTTGTACTTCCAAATGCAGCCTACGTCAGACAGCGAGTAAAGACACAGCCAATCATAAAGCGACGTGGATTAGAGAGGCGGGACTCAAAAAGGCAAAGCCAATGATATTATCTACTTGAGTTACGGAGGCGGGACTCGATCTCTTAACCGTTTGTGTACCACAGACTGCGTTATTTTTACAAAAGGCGTTGTAAAGATTTGAGTCTCATTTAAATAATTCACGAGTAAATAAATGTTAAATAAAATAATGTATAAGTAAAAAAACACAAGGCACAGACGGACATCAGTGACTATTTGTAAATACAGATGAATAGTTTGGTCGAAATTTTTGCTAGTGATATGTGACATGTCCCTATGTCCTTACCCAACGCCCTTGTATTTTATTCAAAGTTAACATTCAGACTGAGAACAGTAACAGCATGAGAAAATCGGAATCATGTGAGGATTATACAGGGATTATATGACTGAAACTGACGGATTCTTCCTGTCTGACACAGATCACAGTCAACTCTAAACTCACACTCGTAATGTCAACGCAACGCGTCCCTCACTTGCGTGATGATTAAACGCAACATGACGTCACAAACCTGGTAACGCGAAACTTCTGTTCCACAGCTGATAGAGTAAAACCTTCAAACCGATCATATAAAGCTTCAGGAAGGGAATCAGTCGTGACACGATCCACATGATTCCTCCACGCGCGTGTGTTCTCTATAATGAGACCCAAGTGAGACATGAATGAGATTTTAAGTTCCGCTACATACTGTAGTAGTTTATGGGCGTCGGAAGCCAAACAAATGTGGATGGGTCCAAAACATTTACTGGAGTAGATGCCTTTTCCTTATATTCTGGTGATTTGTAATTAAACAAATGCTTTTATAGCCTCAAAAGGTGTGTGTACTTTGTTGTGTCGAAGGAGATGAGCGTGCGAAGCAGTGAAAACAAGGATTGGAGTTTAAATTATATGGACTCTAAATAAGCCAAGTGGAATGGATTTGAGGAAGCAGCAGCGTGAAAGTCAAGGTTGTAGCTAAAACGCGGAACGGAGTTTACTGACGGTGCTCTGATAGGTGAACAGACATGAGAAATTTTATCAATATCATTGGTCTTAAAAAGTGGGTTGTTCTTGTTCCACCCCCATATGATACTGACACCCATGCAGTACCTGCTGGATTGACATCATATTTATTCATCTTTACGTTCCAGAACTTCCAGTTGACATAACAATTCATTGTTGCTTATAAGTGATCATATTAAAGGAACATCACTGTATAAAGTATTTTAAATCAGGGGCTAGTTGTCACTCTGTCTAGTTCTAAACACGTTTCTCAGACATGAGAAACATTTCCATTGAACATTCCAATGGACATTTCCATTGAAAGCAGCCTAGGTCTGTGGAACAAATCTTAATAATATCGCAGGTGCATATTGAGAACATTGAACCCAATGATTACAATGATGTTCAGGACACACTGCAACCATGAAGTCTTTGTGAAAATATCCTGAAATGTTCCAGACTGCAACTCATAATTATAATATTAATTAGAAGCCAAAACATATTCATTTTGTCTGAAACATATTTTTAATGCTGTAAATTTGTATGATTGTTGATTAGTTAATTTGGAGCAGTGATATATTTGTCATGTGTCTAAACTCAGCCTACAAAGAAAGATGTATGAAATGTAATTGTAATGGAAATAACATTGGATTTATTGAAGTATTGAAATAAATGAATGATTTTGACAAAACTCTAAAATGTGTTATGACCAGTGTTGGGTGTAACTAGTTACTAAGTAATTAGTTACTGTAATTAAATTACTTTTCCCTTGAAAAAGTAAAGTAAGGGATTACTCTTATTTTTCTTGTAATCTAATTACAGTTACTTTTGATGTAACTAAATACTGTGTATGGACTCTAAAACTATTATGTTAACAGTAATACAAAGGTGGATTTAACATGGTTTAAGTTTAAAATTATCACTATTAACTGGTTGATTATTAGCATTAATATTAATGAGATGCTGGCTGTTTATTAATGCTTAGCACATATCTGATTCTGCAAAACCTTATTCTACGTCCTTAAAGGAGTAGTCCACTTTAAAGATGGGGCCCATTGAATTACCATAGTATTTTTTTGACCTACTATGAAAAGTCAATGGACCCCATCTATAAAGTGGACTACTCCTTTAACCCTCCCCATTTCTACCAATACTTAAAATTAACAACTTCTTTAGTATTAATAAGCAGTATTTGGAGTATATTGAGGCAAAAGTAGTTAATAGTTAGTTAATAGAGATGATTGGACCCTAAAGTGGGACCAGAATAATTGATGTACTTTTATATATTATTTTTTCGAGCCATTTCAAGCCTATCCTTGTATCATGTACTAAATAGGATTTAGAAAGTAATTAGTAATAAGTAATTAAATACTTTTGCGAGAGAGTAATTTGTAAAGTAATCTAATTACATGATTAAAGATGTAATTAGTAACTAGTAATTAATTACTTTTTTTGAGTAACTTACCCAACACTGGTTATGACAATAACATTTATATGCACATTTTTATTATGAATAATATTCATAATATATTATTGATTTTTTCAGGATGTAAGGTTTATGTGTTTTAGGATGATATAATTGTAATTCACAGTCAGGCAGTGTTAAGAGTCACCTTGGCCTGAAGACTCTCAGCCGCAGCTGTACTCAGTTGTTTTGTGCCGCAGGTCTCGTGTTAAAGCACCTGCAGATTTATCTGGATTCATGCAGTGGATGTGTTGCACAGATTTGTATGACGTCAAATTTACTGAGCTCCTTACAGGTATGGTCTTGCTCTTTATTATATTAATAACCAACATAACAGAAACTTTATATACTATTAATATAAAATAATATTCATTCAAAACACAGATACATTTTTAAAATGACATTATATAGGCCTAGCATATTTCTAAAAAATGGGAGTGCATTCAGTGCATGCTGGGAACTGGAAATCTTCTGCCATGTTTAAGTAAAGCTACTTTAACACCACAGAATTGCTTCTCAAATGGATTAAGTAAATTGAAGGAAATTGCTGAAATAAAATTTTGACCAAATGTTTAATTATTGTGTTGTATCTATTTGCATTTTTGAGTGCATAGATGAAATCTCTTTAACAGAAGTTAGCTGCAATTTTATGCACATGCAAATCGCGAGACTATATGGATTATTTGTAGTTTTAAAAATGCATTTGTCACACATCAAGATCATTAAAAATAAAAGTGAAGTCTTGATATGCTTAAAGTGAAAGCTCCACACATTCACAGAAATGTAAAGATATTTAGAGACTTTAACAATGTGTTAATTGAAACAAAAGCTACTGGACATGACATAAATGTATGCAACTTGCCAGAGATGGAAACATGCTAAGCATCTCATCGCATTCAAATCTCCCTCGTATCTGCAAACAGTAACTTTACGTAACGATTGACTCACTTCTTCTATTTATAAACCTTTTTCTTCATTGTTTCTGTGTCCTATTGCATTATATCAACTGTGTCACGCAGCAGCTTGTGTGGAAGATTTCGCCTGACAGCTGAAAGTGAGCGTTTGGCGGTTTTTGCATTAGGAGAAACATGAACTGCTTTAAATTTTTCCCATGAGAAGCTGCCTGGCCCACTTTCTATGATTGTCACTCTATTACGTTTCCTGGAGTTTCTTATCTTTGATGCCGCCTCCCCCACCTGACAAAACGCAACTCAAACAGACACCTGAAACCTTCATGAAGTCTCTGTGCTGGTGGCCTGTAGATATTTGAATGCTTGTGACTGCACACATTTGGCATTTATTGCTGCTTGAGTTGTCTACACACATACATTAGGCTTTCTCTATAGGTTTATATATATATATATATATATATATATATATATATATATATATATATATATGCTTATTTTCTTTTATTTGTGTCAAACATGATTGAAAAATGTTTTTTTTTCTCCAAACTGATATTGTAATCTCATTATGTGTTTGTAAATTGTAAAGCGCATCTATGTCATTGCTAAAAACATTATTTTAAAACAGGTCAAGTTGTATTAACATAAAAACCTTCAGTTGGTATAGCAGGACAATCAAGTTGGCAGTAGTAGTCTTTACTAAAAAGCATTAGTTCACATTATGATTTTTTTTGAGGATATGTTTTATAAATTAACTATTAAGTTGAACAAAAATAGTACATTTAACTTCTACACTCTGGGTTATTTTTGACCCATAATGAGTAAATATCGGACAGAACACACCACTGGGTTAAAAATTGACCCAGTCCTGGGTTGTTTTAACCCAACTGCTGGGTTAATATACCCCATGGTTGCATGACAAAAACCCATTTGGTAATGTTTATTCCAACATGTGTTCTGTCCAATATTTACCCATTATGGGTCAAAAACTAACCCAGACATGTTTAGAGTGTAGTTTAGTAAACTTAATTTTGAGTTGATTTAGTTTTTAATATCGATTGCTCTGTCCAACATCTCCACTTAGTTAATTAAGTTCAAAGATCTTCTATTTTTAATTCATTGATATTACTTTTGGTGTTATAAATGGTATTATAAAAGAAAATTCATGACTATAAGTCAATCACTGAATAAACTTCATTCTCCACAGAAACACACAAAACTGCATTTTTGACACGAATTGTGAGTACTGTGGAATGAAATACAATAAAATGTGCTGAACATGTAAACAAGTAAACACTGATCATCTGAATGGTAACTTCACAAAATTATCATTTACCACAAAACAACATTAATAATATAAGAGCTTAAACCTCTATGACATATTTAAGTTCAAGTTCTTATTTTGTGAAAAAGCAAAAATAATCAAAATATTCAGGCACAATGGATTATGGGTATTCCTCACATGTTATGATCATCCATTAACTGAATTTTATACACTTAAAGGGTTAACTGAACTAAGATTGCTTTAAGTTTATGAGCAAAACACAAAATATTTAGTGATGTTGACGTCATTGTTTAAGTAAGGACAATATCTGGGTCAACAGTGTACATTAGGAGTCAATTATATATATAAATAAATGATTTGTGTAATTTCTGTTCCCATTTTTCTGACAACTTACCCCATATAGTGTCTGTTCAATGAAGTGTATTTGATATTAGTTTGGGCATGCCGGGGAATACGTCATATAGCTTTTTTAGTCAACCCTGTGACAGTAAGAGCTGTGAATGGGCAGATGGGTGGGATGTGAATCAGTGGACAAACAGAAATGTTTTATATGATTTTTTCTGGTGTCAAAATTAAATGAATCACTAAAATAATGATCAGTTTTAATGTATTTATGTTTTAAACTTAATTGATGTAGGTTTGCTCAGCAAATAGAAGACATCTACATGAATAAATTGTCCAGATTATTTTCTCTTCTGCAGAGAGTGTCAGATGTCAATGCATAAGTGTAATAATAAAGGTTTCTGAAATGGCCACGTCCTCCTCAGATGTGTGTTTGGACCCTGCTGTGCTGTGCTGAGATGAGTTCAACAGTGTTACTGCTCAAACACACTGCAGTGAAGATTATTTGCATCTGCCCTTGGGTTCTCCTTCACAACCCCATAATGGCCAATAATGTAAGCTGGTAGAGCATATAGACAACCTGAAACATGTAGACTTCATTTAGCCTCGACACATTGTTAAATAACTGAAGAACACAACGACTCAGATTTACGGATTAAACAGAACAGCACAGCAACAGCAATATGGTACAGATAAATAAAGTAGATGGTTTATGGCAGCAAATACATTGCATGCTGGCTTTTTCAGATCTCAGGGCTGCATGAATTTAATGCTTAAAAGTTTAAAGACTACAGACTGCAAGAGAGAAGTATCATTTATTTACTACCAAACTATAAGAAACCCAAATAGCATACAGAAAACCAAAAACATGACAATATTGAAGTACACTACAAAGTGCGCTTTATTCTAACAAGAAACAAAAGTGAAGGAAGTGAATGAAGATGATGTGGGAAAAGATTTCAATAATCTACTTTATAACAACATATGATGGCACGATATTCATTCTGTTCACGTCCTTTACGCATGAAAGACTGACGGCCAACATTGGACTTTTTGGGGGTTTTATCGTAAAGCTCGTCGGTATATTGTATCTTTGTGATGTGGAGGATAAGGACGCTGTCTAAAACATTATAGTTATGTGTTAATTAATCCTTCATTTGTAATCGACGCTTTAATGAGTAGATCGTTCACATCACATATCGATCGCCTTCAATTGTTATTTAAATGCGCGTGTAATGGGTAACAAACAAACAAACAGACTATCATTTACAAAACAATGATTTGAGTATGTGGAGAGATAACGCGTCTTACCGGGGTCACCCTGACATCTCCATCTGATCCACAGCTTCAGCATCCAACATCAAATGCCGTGATCGCAATCCACGTCTCTACATATATACCACAGGATCACATAAAGGATGAGCAAAATGGCAAAAATAAAAAGAGCTACGAGGATTGCCTTAGTGACCGGCGATATAAGAGACTGCATGACAGCAGAGCTCAGATCTCATTTGATGCTCCTCATCACCCGCGCGCAGATCTTTGGATTTCTGCATTGACGGTCGTTGGATCAATTCTTGCCATCAATTCCCGTCCGTCGTGTTAAAGACGACACATGACGAGAGATCACCGTGAGTGACACGCACGAGCAGAGGAGATGTGATGTGGAACAGGTTGCTTCATCAGAACTTCATCAGATGCGATTGTCCAATGATGCTCCGCGTAAAGCACCGACTTTGATCCTCATCGATGAAAAAAACAACCGCCGTATTTAAACGATCACACGGTTACAGTTTTTCTCAGTCGCTTTAGAGCATTTCTTAGATCAGAAATTAATTTTTCAAAATACGTACAACCTGCACATCATCAAGTCAGTTGTGCACAACATAAAAGCAAATTGCAAATGTTTTGGCATCATGCAGATTATTATGTACAATAGCCTGCTGTTTGCCACACTTTCAATTGCTTATATGTCCTTTTCATCAAAATATTATACTGGTTTGTGTTGAATAATCTTACACCTCAAAACATTTAGGAATGAGTTCATCATACAAGTAATTTCATGCAAAATTGTTGACTTGTGTGTCATAATCTGTTACTGTAAGCATAGTTTTTTTTTTAGTTTTTATTAAATGTGAACTGAGTGATAAATTGCTGTTAAATTAATCTTGAAGTTTTGAGTTGCAGAAAATTTGACATTTCTTACATTGTAAAGTGAATCTTTCAAATTTTGTACTTTTTTATTTGTACTGTAAAATAAAAAAATCCAAATGTAATTTGTTTACAGAAACAGGTAAAAATGTGAATTTGTCCCCAGTTATCAGAAAATAATTGTTTACAGATGGTTTAGCATTTCGACTGGCTTGTTTATGAACAATGACACGAGGACTGAAATGTTCACTGACGTAAAAATGTACTTTTGAGACATGAACTTAGGATTTTGAACTAGTTATATGCTTTGCAGGACATCAATGATGTTTGTTTGTATGAATTGTTAAGAATTTTAAGAATGATTTGAGAAATGCTCTAAAGAGAATAAGAAAAACTGTAAAGTTTATTGCAAGCACATTATTTTCTCATTTTTATTGGTATAAGCGGCAAATAGTATCAGTGCATCATTTCTAGCTCAGCTGATTTGCCTTTTATTACTTGCGCGTTGTTGTGGATATGCGTCTAGACTGAATTTAACTTCCTGTCTCTGTTTGTTTAATAGTGTGACTGGTGTCTAAACTGAACTCTGGAACAAATACCTCTGTGAAAATAACAAATGTTTTGGTTTCTTAAAGACTAGTGGAGACAATTCAATTCAATTTTATTTATATAGCGCTTTTCACAATTGTTAATTGTTGCAAAGCAGCTTTACATGAGAAGATGTAGAGGAGAACACAGAAAATCAATAGATAGTATAAGAAGTAGAATATAGCGGCTAAGAATAAACTGTACAAGCGAGCGTATTAATAATGTAACGTATACAGTAAAGTGCTAAGTTAAGCCAAAGTTGGCTGACTCTCCCAGGGACAAATAAAAAAACTCCTAGGAGAAAACCTGGTGGGAAAAACTCCTAGAAGGACAAAAATCCTTGGGAGAAATTAATATATATTTATATATATAGACACGGTAAGGATAGGAAGCGGGAAAGCGGATTAAACTGGTTCAGCCGGTGGTCGTTGCAATCATGGATCAGCAGTGCTATCTGAAGGGAGGTTTGTCAGCCGATCTGTAGTTTAGATTGTATATATATATTACACATTTGTGATATATTACACATTTTACACAGTGATCCCATACGGCAAAAAAAAAACTCTGACCAAAAGTATATTTTAAATATATGCTAAATACATTTTGTAGAAAGTAAAGCTCAATTAAATATATTTTTTCAATTCAAATAATTTTACATTCCATATGGCAAAGTGTATTCTTTGTTATATGGGATGTTTTGAACTAAGGTAAACTATCTACTTCAATCCACAAACTTTGTTTATCTTCAAAAATATACTTAATAAAAATAAATTGTATTTAGCATAAATTTAAAATATTTTTGGCAAAGAATACACTTTTTTGCCATATGTGATGTAAAATTAGAAATGCATTTGCTTGTCCTTGAAAGATATTTTGAAATTTATTTTGATATATGAAGGTAAAACTAAAAATATTTCTAAATTCAAAAATATATTTAATTGAGTATTACTATCTACAAAATGTATTTAGCATATATTTAAAAATATATTTTTGGCCAAATAAATAAAATTTTTTGCCATATGGGAAAGTTTACCGGAAGTTGCGTTTGTTCCACTAAAGCCGTTTGTTGATGTTGTTACTGCTGTACACGTCTGAACAGAAACATTTCGTGTTTGCTCAAGTCGTTTATTTACCGTGCACGAGGCTAACAAAAGACACAGCTTACTCTAAAGAAACCATCACTATAATACCTGATGACTTACTGTGTTTACCCGCTGGGTGGCTTCTGTATCCTTACTAATGTGTTCTGAGGGAATTTCCCAGGAAGAGTCCGTTGGGAACGAAACCAAGGCGGTGTGTCAAACTCAAGTGATCTGCACGCGGTGCTGCCTTGTTAGGAAGCTCAGGCTCAATAGAGTTTAAAGGTTTGAATCCCAGCCATCTGATCTGGCGCAGGGGTCAACACGGGGCAAAGGGCTTTAGGAGCAGGTCAAGCAAAAATAACACACGGATACGTTTACTGTTATGTTAATTAGCATCGTTATGATGGAAACAGTGACGCATGTGCATGCCGCGCGCTTCTTTATTAGAGATACAGGACAGGGAGGGAGAGGGGATTGGATGTGTTGCATCCTCTTGTGTGAGACTCACATCCTATTGGATCCCTCACTTGTGGGCGGAGACTGGCACACCCATTAAAGTTTGTATAACAAAAGGTTGCGTGAAAGTTGCACCTCGATCGAGTGCGCGCATGCGACTGGGCTGCTGCTGATTTATAACAAGCACATCTATACGCACTGAAAGTTACTTTTCACCTCATATTTAACTCACTTTCATTCAAACCACAATGACGTCATACTGGTGGATTGTCCTGCTGGGAATTTTAATGGTCACTGGAGTGAAGATGCAAGGTAAGACTTTACTGAAACCTTAATAGATGAAAACAAAGGAGATATGAAAAAATTAAAGATTTTAATACAATCTATGCATTCTTTAAAATCTATTGTTTGCTGCATCCACACATTTACCTTTGTCTGTTTATAAACTGATAATAACAATTTAATTGTCGATTATGGTTTTGATGGATCTAAATATTACAGAGAGAGAGAGAGAGAGAGAGAGAGAGAGAGAGAGAGAGAGAGAGAGAGAGAGAGAGAGACTTGAGGATAAAATGGAAAATGTGTCTTTTTTAGTAGAATGAATCTGTTTTAGCAGTAGGATCACATGCTTCCCACAAAGGGACCATCAAAGCATTCATTACTAACATATCAACATGACATTAAATTTATCCATCATAAACCCTTAATGTCTAACTCAAAAGTCTCCGACCGAAGTTGTAAAGTTTTACACACATCTGGCACCGCAGCTGACTGCATTTACTACTTTTGTTCATTTTGTTCTTGACTGGCAGCATTCAGATGCCCACTTAACTTCAACCAAATGTTTCTCATTAACATCATTTATTATATATTAGTAATGAAGGATGCAAGCAAACGAGTCTATGAGAGCAGATGTGAAAGTTGAAGCACTAATATTTAGGTTGGGTTCATATCCCTATCAGTGTTGTACAAACGTGCACAAACATGAATCTTTCTTTATAAAGAAGATATCATCTGATGTAGAGCGGAAATACACATTGAGTTCTGTGTTAAAGAACGACTGATGGACAGAAGCAGAAATTCAATCTCGTCCCAGCTGTAGACCGCACCCTACAGAGACAACACGTTACAGGGTTACTAAAGAGACGAGTTTGATGGACCCTGAGGAGTTGATGTGTCTCTTAAGTTTCTGTGTCTTACACTACAGTATGACACACACACACAATGCATTTTGGTAAATCGGATCACGAGTAGACAAGAGAGACACATTCACATTTACGCCTGTTTTTTAATCCCTCTCTTTTGTCCACTTTCGACAGCTTCTGTGTGTCTTTAGTGTCGTCCACTTGTTGTGATTCGATCGATTTAAATGCATCTTAATCTCAGGTGTGATCAGCCTCTATGTGTTTAATGGACAGGTACCTCTGTGCCTCAGCTTTGGCTCAAGAGTTTTATCTCTTCTGTGTCTCTAAATCTGACAACTAAATCAAATAAAAGTCCTGCAGTGGTAAATGTAAAGCAGTATATGTGCTTTCACCAATACATGCAAAACTCTGAGGAGACGTGTTACATAACAGATCCATGTCATTTTACAACATAAATGAAAACTGTACAGATCATTTGTTGCCTTTATCTGAGATGTCCAGTGAGTGTAATGACTAAACAACTTCACTGTCAGAGTAAACATCAAACCAACACATTTGCATTTAAACCGAAAATTAAATGCAAAATGATGTCGAGCTCCATCTTGTCATGAATAGGTCAAACAAGAAATAAAATACACTACCAATAAAAATAATTCTGATGTAGTTGTGAAACAGTTCATACAACGACACAATTTCAAAACATGAATACACAACCCCTTAACTGACACTGTACCCTGAGCTTTCTTTAATAGTTTGCATGTAAATTTTATCTTTTACAAAACATATATCATTGGAAATGTCTAAGAATGTAGTTTTCATATTTGAGTAATAATAATGCAGTGACTGTCATTTAATAATTTGTGACAAGAGAATGCAGCAAACCGTTGACACCTAGTGGCCGTTGTTGGTAAAACCACTAAAAGTGTAACACAAACCTCATTTTTTGTGAGAATTTTATTTGTAATACTTTATTGCATTAATTTGACTTGTTACAATAAATGTAAACTGCTATAACAATTTTTATTTAATATTTTCATCTCCAGACACTTCTTAAAAACAAGACCAAGATTAGGCTTCTAGACAAAAAATGTTTTGTTATATGAGTTATATTAATTTGAAGGTGTACATCACCCTTTAGCCCAACTCAAAAACGCCTGTGCCAGTTGAGGGGTTAAAGAGAAGTGTCTACTCTGTATGAAACAATGCAATAGCTAATGTTAAATAATAAATATATGAGATTGAAGGTTATGTAATCGTCTTTGTCTTTCTGTTGAATTTTTGCAGAAGATGGAGCTGAAGGTGATGGAAATACAGGTAAGTTTGAATCACACACAGTGTCATATAATGACTGTAGTTGTGACCACACCCTTCTCTTTACTGTTCTTATGAGCAATAACAATAAAGATTGTTGGATTTTTTTTAGCTTCCATGCCAGGTTTCATCATAATAACAGTGTGTTTAATTTAGTGAACGTTTGACGTGGACATTACGTTACCTGATAATAATGTGATCATTTTCTTCTATCACATCCAGAAACGGCCACAGAAGATACCGCACCAGCGGAAGAGAAGAAATCTGAGGATGAGCCAACACCAGCAGGTAATTTATTTCTTTAGCACAGAAAATAATACTGTTCTTATCATGAGAATAATCAACACTAATGATTTGCTTTCTCCCCTGTGGCTTTGGGGTTAGGGGCGGGGCTTCATTATTGAATTGTTTTTGTACAATTAACTTTGACAGTGATGATAAACTTTCATTTAAATAACAGAGCTTCTCAACATCACATCTGTTCTGATGGGTTCACAGAGAACAATGAGCAATACAATGAGATCGTACAAATTCATACAAATTGGCCATCTCATAAAATACTTTCCAATTGTGTCTGTAAATCTAGTAGAAAACCAACAACATTTAAGTAATACAATGCAAATAACCAAAATAATGTGAAGGGAGAAAATTGATTTATACATACGCTTTCCAACTGAACATGAATACATTTAGCCAATGCTTTTATCCAGACCTAATCTGTCCCTTGATGGAGGTTTGCTCAAAGTTGTATATTAATAAAACATGAAACCATAAACAAAGGTTGAAGAAAATATGACCCAGACAGACTATATATAAATAAGGGTTAGAAATGGTGTTGTGTGTCATCACTTGTTATCCAGTGTGAAATCTGAGTGTTAAACCAACTCGATATCACAGAATTTAGTATTTTATGAGATGGCCAATGCATATGAATCCTTACGATGTGATTCATACAAAAACGTTTGATTACTAGAAAAAAAAATGATTAAACCCTAACCCCAACATCAAAGGCAAATCTGACTAAAACATACAAATGAGATGAGAAATTATACAAAAACCTTAAAATATTTATGAATTCCTTGAAGATTGTGTCTGTAAATCTAGTAGAAAACCAACAACATTTAAGTAATACAATGCAAATAACCAAAATAATGTGAAGGGAGAAAATTGATTTATACAAACGCTTTCCAACTGAACATGAATACATTTAGCCAATGCTTTTATCCAGACCTAATCTGTCTCTTGATGGAGGTTTGCTCAAAGTTGTATAATAATAAAACATGAAACCATAAACAAAGGTTGAAGAAAATATGACCCAGACCGACTATATATAAATAAGGGTTAGAAATGGTGTTGTGTGTCATCACTTGTTATCCAGTGTGAAATCTGAGTGTTAAACCAACTCGATATCACAGAATTTAGTATTTTATGAGATGGCCAATGCATATGAATCCTTACGATGTGATTCGTACAAAAACGTTTGATTACTAGAAAAAAAAATGATTAAACCCTAACCCCAACATCAAAGGCAAATCTGACTAAAACATACAAATGAGATGAGAAATTATACAAAAACCTTAAAATATTTATGAATTCCTTGAAGATTGTGTCTGTAAATCTAGTAGAAAACCAACAACATTTAAGTAATACAATGCAAATAACCAAAATAATGTGAAGGGAGAAAACTGATTTATACATACGCTTTCCAACTGAACATGAATACATTTAGCCAATGCTTTTATCCAGACCTAATCTGTCTCTTGATAGAGGTTTGCTCAAAGTTGTATATTAATAAAACATGAAACCATAAACAAAGGTTGAAGAAAATATGACCCAGACAGACTATATATAAATAAGGGTTAGAAATGGTGTTGTGTGTCATCACTTGTTATCCAGTGTGAAATCTGAGTGTTAAACCAACTCGATATCACAGAATTTTGTATTTTATGAGATGGCCAATGCATATGAATCCTTATGATGTGATTCGTACAAAAACGTTTGATTACTAGAAAAAAAATGATTAAACCCTAACCCCAACATCAAAGGCAAATCTGACTAAAACATACAAATGAGATGAGAAATTATACAAAAACCTTAAAATATTTATGAATTCCTTGAAGATTGTGTCAGTAAATCTAGTAGAAAACCAACAACATTTACCAAAAACAAATCTCTTTAAGTAATTTGTGAAGTTGAATGGACAGCAGTCTTACACACCAAACACCAATTCATCGCTTTGCGTAAGTAGATACAAAAAAAACGTGCGGGGTGATGCTAGATCAACCCAGATCAACCCACTAACTTAGTTTCGGTAAACCGTTCTCTACAAGCATGTAAAAAACTAGGTAATTGAAATTTGACTCCCCCTGTGATGTCAGAAGGGGATCTAATTATAATAATACAGCCCCTTAATCTGCACTATCCAACCACGGCACTGACATTTACTGCAGAGATCAGCTCATTTGCATTTTAAAGGAGACACACAAAAACCTACAACGTATAAATCTTATAATAAATTATCTGTATGATATTTTGAGCTAAAACTTCACATATACAATCTGGGGACACCAAAGATTTATTTCACATCTTAAAAAAGTCTTGTGAAATGTCCCCTTTAAATCCTGCGAGTAATCCAGAGCGAGTAACACGATGCTTCGCGTATGTACAAAGCATTGCAGGTTTATTTAGCTCTACAAACATCATTTACACGTACTGTACAGTTTCAGCACTGTCAGAAAAAGATTTCTTTCGGCAGTACATTTAAATGATTCATCTGATGTTTGCTTTACCACCTTTATTAATAATATATAAAATCACATTTCTGTGGGATGTTTATAGTAAAGTGATACTGCACCAGTAATAAGTTGGTGTCTTCCAATAGTTTGGTGCTTTGTAGATCTCCTCCTGTAAAAGTTAAGATAATGGATCAATAAATCAAGATCTGTGTTAATAGACATAGTTGTAGATTAATTAAATGTGTGCATTGTCATCCGCTTGGAATTTAGAAATGTCATTAAATATAATTGTTTGTGTAACGGCTTCATGAACCACATGATGTCTTGAGTTTTTTGAGGAAGTTTCTCTGAATAGCGAGCAGTGTTGTCACACAGATTCATGACTCCAATCATCAGCAGTTTAGTATCTGACTGTTTGCCACTGACAAGTTTTACCAAAGCTGATCCAACTGATGACACAAAAATATTCATCATGTTTTTTCAGGTTTTCTTCCTATGTTAAAAACTAAAGGTGATGTGTGATTTAAAAGAGGATTTGGGGTTTAGTATAGAGACTGGTTTAATGTTTAAGCACTGTGGATCTCTTAACAGGTTTGTTCTTGATAAACGCTGGATTTTTCTCATGTTATGGTAGAAAGTCTGAACTGTCCTGACTTGTAACATAGTGATTTTATGCACACACGTACAGAAGATTCATCGCAGGATTCAGATGACGCATCACCTGAAGCGGCCGATGGCGATGGTAAGTAAATCTCTGCCGTTATGACAGTGCCGTACCTGTGGGGATTTTTCTTCACCTGCGTGAAACTTAGACTGTAGATTGCTTGAGGCGACACGAGAAGCCACGCGTCAGAAAGTTTGAGGTCCAAACAGCCTGAAGTTCTTTTTAGGAGCTCACACGATACCTCAGCTGAAAATGTGTCCAAAAACTAAAGTTGTCAAATCTGGAGTCTGATGTTTGATGTTACAGGCGCAGCAGATTCTCCTGCAGACACCGAGGAGAAAACTGAAGAAACACCTACAGGTTAGTCGACAAACAAAGGCCTTTTCACACAGACATTATAGAAAATGCATTCGGGATTTGTCTGGGATTGTTACATTTTTGGTTCATTCACACTGGCAATAAATTTTCACAATCTGTGTGTGCATTCACACCCCTACCGTAAAGACACATGACGTATTTAAAGTCCTGCACTTGTTAGGTTTCCTTCACAGCGTCTGAAATTTGATAATTATCTGTGATTTTTCTTTCAGAAACCACGCATGTGCATGTTTATTTATGATAAGATTATAAATGAGTGTGTGATGATCATTCTGTCCTGTCATGCTGGTGAATGATCTCAGCTTCAGTGCTGATAGTGATGAGCTCCCTGATCTCTGCTTCACTACAGTTTACAGACATTTCTCCTCATCAATTTTACAGATATTTTCTGGGACCAAAGTGCTGTGTGAATGATGTTTTAGAAACACATTGCTAATTCAGTTCAAAGAGATTCTGAAGCAATTGTGAGATCTTATTACTGCACGTGTTTGAAACAATGCGATAACTTTGGTTTGATGCAGCCAAATGTTTGAATCACACCACACATGCACGCGCACACACACACGCACGCACGCACGCACGCACGCACGCACGCACACACACACACACACACACACACACACACACACACACACACACACACACAGTGTCATATAATGACTGTAGTTGTGACCACACCTTTCTCTAGAGGCGCTTTATTGTTCTTATGAAATAATATGAAAGGATTTTCTTCTAATAACAGTGTGTTTATGTTAGTGAACGTTTGACGTGGACATTACGTTACCTGATAATAATGTGATCATTTTCTTCTATCACATCCAGAAACTCCAGAAACGGCCACAGAAGATACCACACCAGGGCCAGAGAAGAAATCTGAGGATGAGCCAACACCAGCAGGTAATTTATTTCTTTGGCACAGAAAATAATACAGTTCTTATCATGAGAATAATCAACACTATCTGATGGTAATTACTACATGTTTTACCAGGTGGATCATTTGCATTCATTCGCACGAGTGTGCTTTTATACGATTCGCTTTCTCCCCTGTGGTGTTGGGGTTAGGGGCGGGGTTTCATTGTTGTTTTTTATGATAATTGTGCATTTTTGTACAATTCACTTTATAAGAATTCATATGAATTAGCCAACTTGCAACATGTGTGAGTTCAGACTAGAATCATATCGGTTACACTTTATAATAAGGGTCCGTGAATCATAATGAACTGAGACATAAATGTATTTTTACTTAAACATGAACTAGTAAACAAAATAAACTAAACTAATGAATAGTCATCATTAACTACAACATGACATGTTTTTTTAGTTGTTAGTTAATGTTTTAATAAACAATGAATTCATGTGTTGAGTCATGTTGAAGTTAATGATGACTCTTCATGCATTAACCAAGCATTACTTCACATTTAAGTAAGAATTAATTTAGATATTAGTTCATTCTGATTCATGGACCCTTATTATAAAGTGTTACCACATTATTATATAAGGATATATGTCAAGAAAACCTGGAAAATCAGGGAATTTTAGATTTAAAAGTTAGATCTAAGCCTGCTAATGCCAGGGAAGTGACTAAAATCTTAAGTCATGGAAAATCATATAGACACTTTTGCCCAAAATATTACATCAGCATAAAACTGATCTTATTCAGTCATGTCGTACCAATAATGCTGAAGGACTGGAAAACACCAGACTGGAAATTATAAAGAGGGAGACGGATAATAATGTGGTTTTCTCTATTTTTGAATGTGAAATGTAGAAAACAGAAAGGATGTTTAGTGGGACTTTGCCCTCAGTTGTCGAGCTGGTCTGAGTGGGTAATTCTGCCAACAATACCTACTATTATTTCACAAGAGTCTCATGACTGCGGACTGATAATATCAAATTAAATGATGGTATAAACAAGTCATAAACGCACACACACCCACACACACACGCGCACACACACACACACACATGCGCACGCACGCACACACACACACACACACACACACACACACACACACACACACACACACACACACACACACACACACACACACACACACACACACACACACACACACACACACACAAACACACACACAATCTGACTGGAATTTCACTGTTTGATATGTAAATGTTTTCTGCTCTGTCAGCTAAAGAGGAACCAGCTAAAGAAGGAGGAGGAGAAGACGACGTTCCTGCTACAACAGGTAGAAATCTTTCCATGAGATCTGCTGCACACTTGTGGGATATTTTGACTTTGTGGTTTGGTTCCCTGGCAGTTCAACCATTTGGCTTTGACAAATGACTTAGGAATTAGGAAACCTTTGCAGTTCCCATGTGCTGCCTGCATGTCCATCACTCTTCCATTTACAAACAGATTTTAGTTTCAGGTGATTTATTAATGTTTAGTTTAAAATAAAGAGTAGGGGAGAGGGGGCACAAACTAACGCTTTTTGACTTTTTTTTTGACATTCAAAAAATATTTAAGTTAAATGAATCATTTTCTAAACAACAAACATTTGTTTGTGTGATCTACAGTTATCATACAATTACACCGAAAGTGACAGGAGTGCAAACGTTACTCCATAGGTGGAGTTCATTGTAACAAACAGAGGGTTTTTAACACCTGCTTTAGTTTAAACACAAATAATTCAATCAAATTCTGTCTATATACTAAAGGTGGATATTGTTTCTATATCTGCCTATAATAGATAGATATTCACACATTCATCCATCCATCATCCTTCATATAACCATCCGTCTATTATGCAGCAATGTATAGAAATAGATTTAAGACAAAAAAATCCTAATAGTGACTTATTTCCCCTGATATTTTGATGAATAGTATTTACATTGTTTTCATTTCATTATCATTATATACCTGAGGCTTTATTGTAACACTGTGTGACAACTAACTCTGCTGTGTAAAAATGTTTTCAATCCCATCTATGAGTTACTAGGAGTTGTTGACATGTTTCAAAATGATGTTATGTTTTAGGTAACAAGACAGAGATTAAAATAATATAAGGTTGAATTTGGTGACTTACACACCCAACCCAAAAAAACTTAAGATAAAGAAATTTACCTCCAAATCACTCTTTGTTCAATATCTTAACCAAAACACATCAATACTTTTCACAAATTCACAGAAGATCTTCTGACAGTAAGAGAAAAAGACCAAAAGCACAGATTGAAATATGTAAAGAAGCTGTATTACAATTAACCCTGCGTTAGTTTGTGCCCGGCTCACCCCAAGCATTTATTCATATAGTTCATGTTTCTTGTATTTTAAGCTGAGACAGATGAGTGGAATCATTGCTGTAATAACTTACAGTAGATGTTTTATATATATTTCAATAATGCAGTGCATATTTTAAGGTCACATACATTAAATGAGAGTTTTGTTTTATTGTGACAAACAGAAACGGAAACAGATCTGCCTACTGAAAAATCACCCACTGAGACCACTGAACCAGGTAAAGCAAAGGTTTACTCTTCTTTATGATCACAGTTATACTATAACACTATAACAATGTCAATAAAACACCTACACATAGCTTTACACTGAATATCAAGTGCAGACCCAACATAATACTACAGCTGCAACTCATTTTTCAATGTCAACAGGAGATTGTTTTCTCTTGACACAAACTTTAGTATCTGATAAGTTCTTTGGTCTTTATATTGTTGTTCTTGTTTAGTAATTATTGCGGTTGAAGGAGCAGGTGACACAAAAAATGAGGAACCAACAACAGGTAACAGAGAAGTACAAATAATTTGGTTATAAATTACTTTTGAATTATTTTGAATTTTCCTGGGTCCAGTGAATTGAGTTTTTTTCTGTTTAGTGCCAGCAGTTACACCTGAAGATGATGGAGTAACAGGTCTGAATCTCAGTCTTGATTTATTCTGTAACTTAAACATTTCAAACATGATTTACTAAATGCTGCCTTTCTGTCTGATGCTTTCTGTTTGATGCTTTCTGTCTGATGCTGTCTGTCTGATGCTTTCTGTCTGATGCTTTCTGTCTGATGCTGTCTGTCTGATGCTGTCTGTCTGATGCTTTCTGTCTGATGCTTTCTGTTTGATGCTTTCTGTTTGATACTTTCTGTCTGATGCTTTCTGTCTGATGCTTTCTGTCTGATGCTTTCTGTTTGATGCTTTCTGTCTGATGCTTTCTGTTTGATACTTTCTGTCTGATGCTTTCTGTTTGATGCTTTCTGTCTGATGCTGTCTGTCTGATGCTGTCTGTCTGATGCTTTCTGTTTGATACTTTCTGTCTGATGCTTTCTGTCTGATGCTTTCTGTTTGATGCTTTCTGTCTGATGCTGTCTGTCTGATGCTTTCTGTCTGATGCTTTCTGTTTGATGCTTTCTGTTTGATACTTTCTGTCTGATGCTTCTGTCCGATGCTGTCTGTCTGATACTGTCCCAATATTGTGTTTGTATTGTAACTTACATTTCCAAGTTTTTTTATTGCAAGCTAATTTCTGTTATTCAGTTTTCTGTGTATTTTTTCTATAATAACTGAGATATATTTGTCTGAAGCAGAAGATGAAATTGAAGATTCAGTCCAGCCAGTTGCAGGTGAAAGCAAAGGTAGAGTTTGGTTTTATTCATAAAGTCATATCTTCATTGTTAATATCTTCAATATCTGTGTTAAATCATCTGTATGGTCTCTTATTGTAGTACGCAGCGCTGGATCAGTTTCTGGGCCAAACGGTAGGAAGTTTTTTACATTTTCTAAAGAAAAACATTCAGTATATGAGGGATGTTTGTCTGTTCTGAGATAAAAGTGTGAAGTATTGATCAGTTCACTCTACACGCTTCACAAGCTGAACTGATCAGTACTGGGGATTGTTGCCAAGTCGTTGCTATGCAGGTGCTAGGTGAAGTGGGTAGTTAACAGGGCAACATTCTGATGTTAGGAGGTTGTGATGTTAATTGAATCATTTAGTGTTTAAACCCGGCTGAAAATGGCGGGTAGATGTCGACTGTGGCTGCTTGCCAGCGTTTTTTCAGCTAAGCACTTTGATTGCTGTGATACTTTTGTTTTGTTTATCAGTGGTTGAACGATGTGCCGATTGGTTGTTGTGCTTTTTGTCCCGCCCCTCCTCCACTGTGATTGCACGACTGAGTGAGAAGTGACATTGACGGGCTGAGCGTTTTACCCAAAGTTTAACATTATTTTAACTCTCGCTGCTCAGTGCAGTTTTTTTAAAAGCGCTGTGCTTCTATTGGGAACAATTGAAAACATACACCGGCTGCAGGCGTAAACATCTTGGTGAACACACCTCCTTAGAAAAGTAACAGAACTTCACCCCTGAACTAATTACAGGATCTGAAATATCATTATCATGACTACTCCACAAATACTTGTGCGTAAACAAAGTGTGTTCAGATCACTAGCTATGAACAAAAGTAAGATGACCGAACAAAACACTAGTATTGATTCATCTGAATAAATCAACTTGACAATATAAAACAGCTGCCGCCCCACCCATCCACAACCACTGACTGCTGTCATCTGAACACAAGACTTCCTGTTTAAGGATCAGTTTGATGAATATTGAAAGGAAAGTTTAGTCATGGTTTATTCACCATTGTGTCCTTCTGTATTATTTACTTCCTTCAGTTGAGGATATTATAAAATTATTATCTCTGCAGTGATGTTAAGAGTTGTCTTTAATAGTTTGATGAATATTTGTGTAATGTTTCCTCTCATGGGTCTAATGTGTCAGCGGGTGAATAAACTCCTGTTAAGCGTGTTTGCTTTGCGGCTTCTTTCATCTCAGAGTGAATCAGCTTCACAGGCTCGGTCTTGTCTCTCACATCTTTTTCTCACAAACAGTTTGATAGCTGAATGTGTTGATTCTTGTACAGCAGAGGAATCATCTGTGACAGCTGTACTGATGTATTGTGGGTGGATAACTGATAAGTGATTATGCAAAACCAAAAACACTTTTTTTAAAGGTGACCTTCACATAAAATGTAAACATGTAATCATTGTTTATACATCCTCATGTTGTTCCACATTATTTTCTTAAATCTGTGGAAGACAAAAGACATTAAACAGAATGTATTATAATCAGAAATGAGACTTTGTACTTTTCATATTTAGTTGACTTTACTATAAGACTCTTGTTACTCTCTTAAATCTATAATGTGTAGCAGAAGCACAGAGTTTTTTGCAGACACATTACATCACAGATTGATCTAATAAATCAAATGTGATCATTTAATCACCCGTGTCATTTCTTTGTCCATGCTTTAGATCATAGTGGCCTGTTTGCCCAAGCTTTTTTAAAGCCAATAGTAGGCGGTGCCTGTCGTCGCCAGTTTGGCATCACTCGGGATAACCAAAAATTGGTAAAGAGGCGGGACTTAGGTGGAGCTGAGGTGGCTGGTTGCTGATTCTGAAACCACGCCCACCTAGCTTGACTGTAGTGGCAGCAGTGGCTGTTCACCCGTCACTCAAGTGGCCTTGCCTTTAAAGGGACACTCCATTTTTTTTTGAAAATATGCTCATTTTCCAGCTCCCCTGGAGTTAAACATTTGATTCTTACAGTTTTGGAGTCCATTCAGCTGATCTCCGGGTCTGTCGCTAGCACGTTTTGCATAGCTTAGCATAATCCATTGAATCTGATTAGAGCAGTGGTTTTCAATCTTGTCCTAGGGGACCCACAGCTCTGCATAATGTCTCCCTTTACTGACACACCTAATTCTGTTCATGGATCTCTCCCTTAATGAGCTGATGATCTGAATCAGGTGTGTGTTAGATAAGGGAGACATGCAAAATGTGCAGAGCAGTGGGTCCCCTAGATGTGATGTTCCCAGTCCTCGGGCCCCCCCTCCCAGAAAATTTTAGATGTCTTTTGATATAAAACACCTGAATCGATCTCATCAGGCTCCTGCCAGAATGTTTGAAACGTAATATGCAGGCGACTATTTTCGGGCAGTGTGTAATATCACTACGCCTCCTGCAGCCATGTTACATCAGCAAAGTCCTTGATTATTACACCAGAATGAGAGTATAGTTCCTAAACATATCTGCATAGAAAATCACAACTTTTACTTTTCTGTCGGTCTTAGTACACAATGTAACTACAGAAGAGTTTTAAGTAGGAAAAATATTGAAACTCTTTAGTTATTTTTTAGCGCGATGCTAATGGACTAATCAGATTGAATGGGTTGTGCTAAGCTATTCTAAAAGTGTTAGCGCCAGACCTGGAGATTAGATGAATGTATTCCAAAACGGTAAGAATTAAATGTTTAACTCTGGGGGAGCTGGAAAATTTGCATACAGTATTTTCCAAAAAGTGGAATGTCCCTTTTATTTATGCAGGACTTTAATGTTTAATATAATTAAATCAGTCCTTCCAGAAAAGCGCAGAGGTTTTTGTGATTGTTACAAGCAAAAATCCTTGATCGTGCAGCACGTTTTCTTAAAAAATGCGATGAAATATGCGGGATATTTATGGAATTTTATGCGATGAAATTGCGGGAACTTGCAAAAACTTTTTGCAGCTTTTGCAGCTTTTCATTGATGTTCACGTACCGTAATTACGTCACTTCCTAACATTACCATGACAACAGCGGCCATGGCTGTGCATGTGTGAAGTAAATGCAACATTCTTCAACTTTCTGCTAAGAAATATATGACTTTTTGCTATGAAAATGTGGGGATTATGAAGTCATGCAAGCGCATATTTTGCGAGCAATCTATTCAGCGAAAGTGCGGTATATTTAAAAACTACGGCCCCCGCATAAATATGCGGACTTTGGCTGATTATGCATTGAATCATGTTATTGCATAATCACGTTTTTCTGGAGGTTCTGTTAAACACATAAGTTAAAAAAAATCACCCTCCTCACAGTTGTCATGAAGGGCAAAATTAGCTATATTGACCAAAAACACTTTTTGTACCAGGCTCTAAACATATTCTTTTCTGCTGTAAAGTTTGTCATTTTAACATGGAGGTCTATGGGATTGACAGGTTTTTGGAGCCAGCAGCCAGTCGATGAACTGCAGTTTAAGCTTTCATGCTGGCTTCATCAGAGAGATCAGAAGGTTGACCCTCGGTTTAAATCCACTCAGAAAACACCCTAGCAAATGCATTGCAACGTGTTAAGATTCACCCTAGTAACTAAATAGCAACGTGTTAAACCCCTCAGAATGCATGAGTGTGTGTGTGCAGTTGTGTCTGGTTGTTTTTGTTGATGTGTTTTATTATTATATGTGTAGTTTCAGGCGGGGGATCAGGTACAGTTATTGGTGTCGTATGTGGAGTTGCAGTCGCAGCTGTCGTCGCAATAGTCGGTTACTTCACCTACCAGAATAAGAAACTGTGCTTCAAAGCCCAAAGAGGTGAGTGAAGTCTTCATCACACTCTCAGGGTTATTGTACCAGGTGAAATTAATCTGGAGATTATATATTATAATGAGGCTTATTTTACACCACTCACCTGACACATACAGATCTTCATGGATAGTCCTGTCCTGTGAACGAATATCAGATCTTGTTATATTCACGTGTGCTGTTTTATCTTTAGGTGACCCTGAGAGCGCCAGGGAAGAGAACGGCACACAGAGTGATCCTCAGGGTACGTCAAAAACAACCAATACATTTATTTCTCTATATATTATCAGTGTTTCTACATTAAGGTTTGCTTTTATACATTTATTTATTCATTTGTGCAGTTTCAAGCAATCTCTTGACTTCATCTTAATTCTGTGAGGACGTGAGAAGAGCAGTCTACAGGCTCCAGTGGTGTGGTTTACATTAGAAATGACAGATCCTAATGACACATCTGAAGAGTTTCAAGAATCTTCACAAACAAACAAACAAACAAACAAACAAACAAACAAACAAACAAACAAACAAACAAACAAACAAACAAACAAACAAACAAACAAACACACAATGGGTTTTCATCATGAATGTGCAGTAAATAATTTAAGTCTTCTGATGATTCTTCAGTTTCTCTCCTACACATTAAAGCAGCATTAAGTTAATAAGATGCTTTGACTACAGTCTTAACTCACAGGACTGATATTGATTTGTTATGAATGTAATTTTACAGCGTTTGAATGGGATCTGTCAGCTTTTGGAGAGTCGTGTTCATTTCATTTTAAAATGTGTCATTTAGTTTGACGTGTTTCTAATGGTACAGTTTTGTCTGAATCTAATCTGAGGATTCATTTTGACATTGTGCTGTCTGATCAAACAAAATTCACGGCTATGTTTATTTCTTTACTGAATTTTGTAAATACTTGAGTTTGAATAAAGGGTTGCTTATGTTTAAATCATTGTGTACACGGGTAATTGCGCACATACTTGTTTAAATATGCAAATAAAAACAATAAACAAACAAATAAATAAATAAATAAATGAAAACAACACAAATTTTACCCCATTATTATTATTATTATTATTATTATTATTAGTAGTAGTAGTAGTATTAGTAGTATAGCAACACTTAATGGAATATTGGCCTAAAAATGATAGAAATATAAAAACATAAATTTAAATAGTGTTATTAGTAAAATAACATTTGATATGTTATTGCTATTTATTTAGTAATAATTTTCATAATAATTTTTAAGTATTAGTGTATTTTAAAAGTATTTTATCTAATTATTATTTATACATTAAAGAACTGCTTGAGTTAACCGAGGTCAATGTCTGTCTGTCCATATTACCGTATTAACTCTACCTCACACGCCAATGCTCTGTAATACACACTTCATGATCTTAAAAAAAAACTTTATAAATCCCACAAAACTTTTACAGACTAAGCAAAATTATTCTCACATTAGATTTTGCAGAGGTGATGTTCATGTTATTGCTGTATTCGAGTTTGTGCTTTATTCGGAATGTGTGTGCGTGTTTCTGTCAGTACTTACGGTACATGTGAATATTTCACACATCCATTACAGTAAACACCGTGAAATAAACCGTGAGGAGAAGAAGTTAAAGATGTGAAATGAATCGGAACGAGAAGAGATTTAGTGAGAGGTAAGAAATAAATCATGTCTGCTGTGCGTTTAGAAAATGATATGATTGAAACTCGTTTAAAACTGAAACTATAGCACACTAGTTCATTGTTCACATATTTACAAAAAACACGAGCTTTAAATGAATAATTTAAAGATGGAGCATAAGTGAAAAGTTTCATAGCTCTTCTGCTAGCTTTTCATTAATAATCATAGACACATAACGTTATCACATTAACTACATGTGTGAGGTGATATTTCTTAGTGAAAAAAGTGAAAACATCACAGGGCACAACGCAAATCATTTTTTATACTGGACCGGTCGGGCCAGTGGTTCAGGTTTTCACTTGCCCCGACAAAATTTTCACTAGCCCCAATATAAAAAAAAAATGTCAGTGTCACATACCTTTGTTGAGCCCTGACATCAAATACCGTAATATCAAACTTATAAAACGAACCTTGACCTCCGAAGCTAAAGTGCAGAGTGATGTCATAAAAATCATTCATCTGTTTTTCTGAGATTATACATTTTTTTAAAGAAGAACGTTTAAGAAGAAGTGTAAAACAAACCCTGCAATAAACAGGATTTAATTTAAAAGGATTTAAATAAAACATTTCCAAGTTTAACCTCATATCAAAAGAAAAAGGCTTATATGTCCTGTATATTTATCCTAAAGAAGAAGAGAAAGGTATACACACATTTTCACTTCTGCTCATCACAGAGATCAAATCATGTTAAACGTCTCAGCTTTGATGAACTTCATACAGATACCTCTGGACATGATGATGAGATGGAGGTATGTCTGCATTTATCACAACACATGAATACAGTCGTGGAAATCCTGTAAAACTCAATGAAAGAAATCAATCCTGACCTTCTGTGTGCAGATACGTGTCATTGTTGGTCTTTCTGCTTTTAAACCTGAACTTCACAAGTGGAGACCACGACGTCCGACCAAACTTTCTTCTCATAATGGTTGATGATTTAGGCATCGGTGATATCGGTTGCTATGGAAACGACACCATCAGGTAAATGAAGCTGGACTTAGTTTATGCCAACATTTAATGGATTATTTACTCACTTGGTCTAAGCCCATCTGATGTCTCTATAATAGATAAACAACAGTGTTTCCCATACATTGATTTATCTGTGGTGGCCCACCACAGAATCAACACTGGCCCCCACAAATAGAATTTTCATGATTCCCATTTACATTTTTATTTCACCATTTTAAACAGCTTAATTCGGCTTAAAATATAATTTGATATATAATACAGATACAGATCAAAGAGTAGAAGTGAAACATATTTCAGGTGCCAACACTAGATCAAACTCACACACAACATGATGACGTCACATATATGCTAATAAACGGGTGACGTCATCACCACCACAGTCTGCTCAAAATCCTGTGGGAAACACTGAACAACACAATATTAGTATCATATGAATGGATCATAGGTATATTAGTGCAATATATTGCTGAAGCCAGATTAGTAAAAGGTAGTGTCAGTCTCAGTAGTGTGTATTTCTCATGTGTGTTCAGAACACCAAACATAGATAAACTGGCCAAAGATGGAGTGAAACTGACCCATCATCTATCAGCTGCACCTCTCTGTACACCCAGCAGAACTGCGTTCATGACCGGACGTTACGCCCTACGCTCCGGTGGGTGAGAAACACATTAAAGATCAATCTTATCATCATCAACATAAACTAATCTAGAACTAAAATAGCCATTCACACTAAATAATGCACTGCAAAAAATGACCTTCTTACCCATAGATCCATATCAAGATGCATTTTCTTGATGAGCAAAATGACCTAAGAAAATTATTCTAGTTTTTAGACCAAAAATATACAATTTAAGTGAATATTAAATTATTTTTTTCTTAAACACTTCATTTAAGAAAATATTCAAGACATTTTTCTTACACCTATTGGCAGATTTTTTTGCTTGTTTTAAGCACAAAATCACTTACATTGTATGTTTTAGTCTAAAGACTAGATTTATTTTCTTAGGTCATCTTTATGCAATATTTACTTAAAATGTACTGATTGTTGAGAAGTGATATGCGGAGCGGTCATCTCACGTTGATCTCATACACATCATCAGTTTTAGTATTAATGTGATGATGTTGGTATCGCAGGTCTGGGAAGCACAGGAAGAGTTCAGGTTATTCTTTTTCTCGGCGGGTCCGGAGGGCTTCCACCTCATGAGATCACCTTTGCTAAACTTCTGCAGAAACAGGGCTACAACACCGGCATTGTGGGTAAGATACATACCGCTATAGAAGTGAATCAGTGCTCAAACCTGTGGTGAAACTTGATTTCAGCCCAAAATCAAAAGATAAATCCAAACTTAATGTCTGTCATCTCTCTATCATCTTATTTCATCTTACAATAACTCCAGAAAGTATTTAGATGCTTAAGTTAGACATTCACACAATGACATTTCATTATATAACAAAATGTTTAAGTAATTGACATTAAGTTGTAACAAAAGACAGCACAAGCACATTTGTATGGGTTTGTTAGGTTGTAAATGATCAAACATTAAAGGGTATCAATAAAGTATACAATAAAGTATCGTGACTCTTTGTGTTTGTTAAACATTAGTGTTAGTCACGTTCACAGGTAAAGTGATTAAGATGTTTTAATATATCTGAATATATGAGTGATTCACATTGACGTCTGTGCAATCAGCTGAGCTATAGATGAAAGTAAAGCATCATCAAGGTATATTTGGTTATATTTTGTTTTATTTATCTGTTGTGTAAGTTATCACTCACTGTCAATGAATCATTGGATAAAGCAAAGGAGGCTTGAACTATATTTTCTAAATCTTTTAATAAAATTATAGATCCAGGTGCACAATTAGAAATAATGGTCGTCTGGCCCAGCGGCAGAATGAAATGAATGAGGGGGTACTTGACATTTTTAAGGGGGCTTAACTTTAAACCAAAAAACACACAGGTTACTTGCTTTTGCCAGATATTTGAATGCAGCATTCCCTAAAACACAATATTTGCATCAGTATACTGCACAGCTAACCAAACGAGCAAAACGAATAAAATGTTAACTTTAAATTTGATAAAAAAAATCATAATTTGAATAATATCAAATATTTCTTTTAGAAGAGATGTTATCTTCTTGATTTGGCATTGAATTTCTTTATTAAACCACATTTATTTCTTACCTGTCCAATCATCCCAGGTGAAAAAGTAGTACACTTCCATAGTGTACTTAAAGTGCTTTATTTTCGCACACTAATTTTGTACTTAATATACTAAAAATTCATCTTTAGTACTTCTTAAGATGTTCTTAAAATCATCTAAGTGTACTTCACTGTGCTATTTTGAGACACCATAAATATGAACTAAAATGTGCTAAAAATGTATTTAAAAAATGTATTTAGATACCACTTTTAGTAAACTTGAACCCATCTTTGTATGAAAGTTGAGTTCAAGTTTAAATCAAGTGTTAAGTAAATACATTTTTTAATACAGAGATAGTATGTTAAAAATGCATTTTAGTTCATATTCATGGTGTCTCAAAATAGCACAGTGAAGTACACTTAGATGATTTTAAGAACATCTTAAGAAGTACTAAAGATGAATTTTTAGTATATTAAGTACAAAATTAGTGTGCGAAAATAAAGCACTTTAAGTACACTATGGAAGTGTACTACTTTTTAACCTGGGATCTTTAATCTATATCTAGATTATTCATCTATTAGACGAGTAGTGAAACCTGATTTTCTTAATATTTTTAGTTTATTTTAGTAAGTCTTGACAAATCAGATCTAAGGGGGCAATGCCCGTGTTTGCCCCCTCATGGAGCCGGGCCTGTTAGTAGTAAAATTCTTTGACTTGAGACATTTCTTTTAAAGATATTTAGCAAGCACAGTTTGGTGTGACAGCAGCACATCTGTGGTTACTCTGTCAGGATATCTGTGCACATCCACCAAACATCTCAGTGAATGAGCTTACAAATCATTGAGAAAAGCTCTAACATCATTTGTTGGATGATTATTGCTTTGATATTTACTGCATGTAATCTTTTATCATTTCAATCCTAATAAAAGGTGTTTTTATCATAAGTGTTCTTGTGTATTAATCTCTTCAGATTCTCAACAGACAGTCGTTTGATATGAAAGGTGTCTCAATGTGTTTTTCATTCATCTGTTGAGTTTGCTCTCGTCTCTCGACTCTTTACAGGTAAATGGCATTTAGGTGTGAACTGTGAGAACAGAAATGACCTCTGCCATCATCCCATCAATCACGGCTTTAACTTCTTCTACGGTCTTCCCTTCACAAACTTCAATGACTGTAAGCCCGGGGAGGAGTCGGATGTGCTGGTTGATGTACAGCAAAGATTGTGGGAGATCTTTTGCGTGGTGGCACTCGCATTTCTCACAACGTTTATAATCCGAGCTTTAGGTCTGATGGAGGTCAGCGTCATACTCTTGATAGTTCTGTTCATTCTCTCTCTGCTGGTGTTCTCGGTGTGGTACGTTCCCTTTAAACACCTGCGGACCTGGAACTGCATCATCATGAGGAACAGCGAGGTGGTGGAGCAGCCCATGAACCTCCAGACTTTAAATAAACGTCTGATGAGTGAAGCCGAGCAGTTTGTAGAAAGGTAAAGAGTGAACGTGTGAGGGGCGGTGTACTGTAAGGTTTAACAGCTGCATTCCTGCATTTATTACTCACAGCGCTTGAGGTTTCACATCAGTCATTTACAAACAAGAAGCATCATATTTACCTTTATTTACATTTAGAGCTGTGTGATCAAGCAGAAAGAATTAGACATCTTTTAACACACAAGTGTTATATCATTGATTTCACACACAAATACAAGTGCACACAGACAGACACTCAAACACACACACACACACACACACACACACACACACACACACACACACACACACACACACACACACACACACACACACACACACACACACACACGCATTCTGGTTTCCATGTTTTTTGGGGACATTCCATAGACGTAATGCATTTTATACCATACAAACTGTATATTCTATTCCCCTTACCTACCCCATTCCCTAACCCCAACCATCACAAAAACCTTTCTTGTACCTTAGATTTTCAATAAACATCATCTTGTTAGATTTATAAGCTTGTTTCCTCATGGGGACATCAAAATGTCCCCACAAGGTCACAAAAACACTGGTATTCCTATCTTTGTGGGGACAATTGGTCCCCCCAACGTGATAATTACCAGGTACACACACACACACACACACACACATGCATGCACACACACACAGAGACACACACACACACACACACACTTCCACACTTATTTACCTTGAGTCAGTTCTGCCTGCGGCTGTAATTATTATCTTTGGTTTCTGTTCATGATGAATCTTTTTGAGTTGATTTCAGAAACAGAGACGGGCCTTTTCTTCTCTTCTTCTCACTGGTACACGTGCACACGCCGCTCTTTGTGTCCGAGAGCTTTTCTGGGAAGAGCAAACACGGGCTGTACGGGGACAATGTTGAAGAAGTGGACTGGATGGTTGGTAAGAGACTCTTGTGTGATGCTGGATTGTGTCTTTTGTAGACGGATGAAGATGCTGTCTGTATCTCCACATGTCTGCCTAAAACAAAGAAACACATTCATTTTAGATTTCAGATGAGTTTTTACACATGGTTTGATAGTTTGGTGTCCAGACACTTTAGTACAAAGAAGTTCAGAATATACCAGATGAGAAAGATGTAATAATTGATGGTGTTTTAATGTGTTTGATAGGTCAGATGGTGAAGACCATTGAAAGGTTGGAGCTGACTAATAAAACCATGATGTACTTCACATCAGATCACGGCGGTCACATCGAAGACTCAGACGCTGGCGGTCAGAAAGGAGGCTGGAATGGAGTTTATCGAGGTTTGATTCTGATGACGAGGTTCTCATAACTTTATATGAAACTAAACCCCGTCTACAGCTGTGTGCGGATGACAAAGATGCCTTAAAGGGCACAGTTTCATCAACTCGAATCTGTAATGTCTGTATGTTATTACAGCAGTGATATGAAACATTACTTCAGACATTCAGGGTCATTCAGTTCTTCAGATAATAAAACCACTGTTCTTTAACATCCACTGCAGATAAGATCAACTCATTTAACTGCTGATAGCTATTAACTCTTGGTAATAGTAGTTGGTTACATGAGTGTCAGATTTTAACTGATTTCTGATATATTAACTATATCAACATTTATTTGACACTACATGTAAGAGACAGAATCTATTGAGTCTTTATTTTTTATGATCTGTCATGTTGCATCATTCATTACTAATCGATTCAGATTTATTAATGAGAGTCCTGTTAAAGATTAGTTATGTTGGTCACTGCAGTGACAGGATAGTTGATGTCTGGACCGGAGTCCATTATTCCTCTTATACCATTATTCCTCTTATACCACGGTTACCACAGACATTGCTTATTTTAAGACATTTGACAGGTTAGGTGTGTGTTTCTCGACCAATCAGTATAAAGCCTTCAAAAGCCCTGTGGTATAATGTGTTTTACCAGGTAACCGTTGTATAAGTTGAATAATAATTGACTCCAGAAAACAGTGCACATTCCCCTTCGCATTGTGGCCGCATTACCACCTTGGGTGTGCATTGTTTTCGAATAATTCAACAGCTCGTCATCAGTTATTCATTACATGATCTATTTTAAATTAACCCACCCTTAAACAATACATAAAACCTGTGATTGGTTGCTCAGTGTCTTCCTGTCTGAATGGGCGTTTCTTCAGAATAAACAGAAAAATGGCGGTCACTCAGTGGTCTGGTTATATAAAATGAAGCCACTGGAGAAACCCATACAGCAAAAAAATATATTTTCAAATATAATTTTAAATATATTTAAAAAAAATGGCCAAAAAATATATGTGCTGAAATATATTTGGAAATATGTTTACAAAAAAGTATTTTTCACCAATATATTTTTTGGCCATTTTTTGTATGTTTTGAAATATATTTATATTGCATTGGAAGAATAACTTTGTATGTTACGATCCTGTAAACATTACAGGTTTAAAAAGATTCAAATGAAATACACTAGGCAACATTCAAAGTGGATCAGAAAAGTTCATCCAAGTTGTCCAAAGACAAGAATGGGTACTGGGAATTGGTTTTAAGACTTTTATAACTTTTATAAGAGGTTTTAATCCACTTCAAATGTTCAAACTAATAAATATTTTCAACTGCAAAAATATACTTATAATTTTATATAATTAATATTATTTTATACATGCTTATTCATTTTATACAAACTTTTATATTGTGGTCAGGAAAAATATATTTTTGCTGTATGGATTGTAAAATTAAGCCCCTGAATTACATTTTGAAATATATATTATATGAAGGTTAAAACTCAATATATTGACAAACTAAAAATATATATTTAACCTCCTAAGCCCCGAGATTTTGTTCGTCTTTTTTCAGATTTCTACCTGCTGTTAGGGTTAGGAAGAACTAATAAATATAATAACCAGGTTCCAGTTACACAGAATTAACTATTATAGAGCAAAACAACAACAACAACAAAATGAGCTCTTAGGAGGTTAATTAATCATTACTTTCTACAAAATAAATTTAGCAAATATTTCAAACATATTTTTTGGCCAGAGAAGTGTATTTATTTGCTGTATGGGAACTGTTGATCTCTCACGGTTCTGTTACTGGTGGCATATATTGAAATGTGTGCTTGTGTGTTATTGCAGGTGGTAAAGCAATGGGAGGCTGGGAGGGAGGCATTCGAGTGCCCGGGATATTCCACTGGCCCGGACGTCTGACAGCCGGTAAAGAGATTTCAGAGCCGACGAGTCTGATGGATGTTTATCCTACATTAGTGAAGTTAGCCGGAGGAGAGCCGCCTCATGACAGGTACAACAACAATAACACAAAAGCTGTGAGGAAATCCTCTGAATCTGAATGATGTCATTGGGTGATGTGTTGTTGGTCTAGAATCCTGGACGGTCACGATCTGATGCCTCTGCTGGAAGGTCAAAGCAGTCGTTCACAGCACGAGTTCATGTTTCATTACTGTGGCATGTATCTGAACGCTGTACGCTGGCATCCGGCCGACAGTGAGTGTTACTGAAGTTTACATTAAAGCTTAAAGACTACATAAAGATGTTATAACTGTGATTTAGATTGAAGATCATTCTGTGTCCTTCTCTACAGGTGATTCTGTTTTTAAAGTTCATTACTTCACACCAAAGTTTTCTCCTCCTGGAGCGATCGGATGTTACGACATAAAGATCTGCATGTGTCATAGGGATTATGTTACGTATCACGACCCTCCTCTGATGTTCGACCTGAGCAGGGACCCTTCAGAGAGTCATCGTCTCACACCTGACACAGAGCCGCGCTACACTGAAGTGCTGGAGAGAGTCAAGAGCGCCGTGACCGAGCATCGTAAAACTCTGAAGCCTGCAGAGAAACAACTGACCTGGGCTAACGTGCTGTGGAATCCCTTGTTACAGCCGTGCTGTGGGTACTTTCCCTTCTGCTCGTGCTCAGAAGATCACATGACATCTGCACAGACATCATAATACATTCATCACAACTGATAAAAAGGATCTTAACTTATTGAAGAACAAATTCAAATGAAGTTTTGTGAATTATGTCATCATTCCATGCACACAAGAGTCACTTTTTTCTCTTTCAAGCTGGTTGGTTAGGATCAAGGCTCAGGACTCTTTATTGCAGACAACATGGTAAATTTAAATACCAGAAATAAAAACAAATCATTATTCAGTAATCACAATAGACTGGAATAATTAGTAATAGATATTCAATAAGTGAGAACCCAGTATAAGTGGATGATAGTTGATGTGTATTACGCCTAAAGAGCCACAAGAGGGCCATCTTTCCTCTTTAATATTCACTCATGTCTTTGCTGACTGGACCTGTACAGTAGGTTTTTACTAATAATAAAATAATAACTGCTGTCACATCTCATGCATTTGATTTAAGTAAAGAAATGAACTTAAAATATCTGAATTCACTTAACAGCTGAATTCTGCCACTCCAATACAGCAAAAAATACATTTCTCTGGGCAAAAATATGTTTTAAATGTATGCTAAATACATTTTGTAGAAAATAAAGCTTAATTAAATATAATTATACATTTGTAAATATATTTAGTTTTAACCTTCTTATTAACATTTATTTCAAAATGTATTTCAGGGGCAACAAATACATTTATAACTATACCTATATGGCAAATATATATATATATATATATATATATATATATATATATATATATAAAGTCAAAATATAAAGTTTTTATATTTAAGTTTTATTTTAAAATATATTTATATTTACTTTTATTTTATCAATTGTATTACTTTCATTAAATTATTAAAATATATAAATAGAATTTCATCACATATATTTTTGGCCATTTAAAATGATATTTGAAAATATTTTTTGCCATATGGGCTGCAGCATCATTAAAAATGTAAAAAGCGTGGCTTTTATCATGCTACTCTTTTTGCACTATAACATACAGTACACAATCAGTGAATTTTATTTTTCAGAGATTATAACAGGATAATAAATAAATTATAATAAATTAAACATGGACATAATAAGATCATGAAAGTTTATAATTGCATCCAGTTTAATATTTTATATATTCATATTTTAACTCAATGTTCAGTGTTTACTGCTTCTTCATTTTGTTATGATTTGTGATAGCAGAATAAAGCAGCATCAAGAAAATTTTTCCGTCTTGTTTGCTACCTCAATTCAAAATATTAACACCAATTCTTAGTTTGATACTGAATGGCAGAAAACAGAACTATTGAAAGATTTCCAGCTGTGTTATACCGCGGTAAAGTTTACTGTCATGACTATGATTGATGTCTGAGGTCTGGGTAACAGAAGGTGGACAGGTGAGTCCTGGTTCAGTCTTGAAAGATTTATTCCTTATCATTAAAATCTAGATTACTATGGGGAAAATTCATGTGATTTGTACTTCCCAAACCTGTAGTTTTCCAGAGAAAGACATGCTGGAATGTCAGGTGAATGTTAGGTTGTTTTGATTTATTTTAAAGAATTTGATACTATGGCCATTTCTTATAAGAGTTGAGTGTCATTGACTTGTTGTTGACAATTTGTCTATTATCATAGTCTTTTCCCAATTGCTCAATTGTTTTAAAGCAGCTTTACATTAATAAAATGTAAAGAACATAAAAAATGACCTTAAATACATGTAAATGTCATTCTGAAGACACACGTAGAAAAAGAAACACAAAACATTTCCTATGAACGTCACATGAGTTTAAATAGATTTTCTCAAAATCTGAGGGGAAATTAAAAATCTCTTTTTAATTTTGTGCTGATAAGTAGATCAGATTTAAGAAAATAGCTTGAGGAAGTGTGTGAGGAAAATGAATGAAATGCAGTTTGGTTCGACTCCTAGTGGGTTTTCTCCAAATCATTCTGGAGTTACTGATCAAATCCTGTTTTTCATTAAGTTTTGTAATCCTGTAATCTGACCAGAAAAATGTCACAACACATCTGAGACATATGAGAGTAAATTAGGGGTCCGTTTTTGCTTAATGGTTAGAGAGTTGGGCTTTTAACCTGAGGGTCACTGCATGCTTCGATCTTTAGAGCCAGTAGGAAGCTTTCTAGAAACAGACCCAATAATAACCATAATCCTTTATTATAACAGGTAGAAAATTATTTTAAATGAATTTTGTATATTGGAGACACATGCTGGCTCTTCTCTATAACTTAAAATCTGAAGAATTCCCTGTTTCCATGACTGTGATCAACCAACATCTGTTTAAAACTCAATTTCCATGTTGAATGGGACAGAATGACAGAGGAAAACTAATCTGAAAACACTGAATATCACTTCCATACACATGACGCTGGTTTTGGCAGAGCAAATACCTTCAATCCTTTTAAGTAAACGTTATAATGAAAGCTCTATAGAGCAGATGTCCTCTATACATCACACTCCTTCTGCTTTCAATCAAAACTTACTGCCAATCAGATACGCATGAAACTTCAGGAAAATCTCTTCAATCTGAAAACCATTTTCTATTTGCACCATTGTAAAGAAACCTCATATACTCACTCATGATGTTTTCTGTTCTGGGATTCACAATAGGATTTATATTGACATGTCAAATAGATATATCACAGTCAGCTTTAACTCAATATATACTTATAAAATATATCAGGAGACAAAAGCATAACCATTGACAAGTCTGGAATGATATCAGACATTAATAATACAAACAGAAGGAATTGAGTGAACTTTTCCTCACTGTAAAAATGTTGCTGTAGTTATGCAGCTGTTTGCCGGTAACTTACCTTAGATTTAAAATGATGTTTTTTACTGGCAACAGTTTATTTAAAGTTAAATGTACATTAAACAATAACAAGTCTTTATCTTTACAGAATAAAACTATAAAAAACAGCCTCATGCAAAGCATTCTGGGAACCAGAAATCCTCGTCAACCTTTTTTTCTTTCAGATTTTTGTTCCCATAATGCTTTGCATAAGGATGTTATTTTATAGTTTTATTCTGTAAAGTCTTGTTAATGTTTAATGTTTATTTCACTTTATTACACGGCTCTCTGGAATGCTTGATTCTGATTGGTCAGTCGAGACATTTGCAGGTTCGTTCTTTTCAAATAATAACCGCTCCAAAATAATAACGCATAGCCGGACTACTTGCACGAGTAAAATCGCTCCGCGCCAATAAAGATCAATAAAGATTACTGTCTGTTTGGCGCCATCTTGTGACAAACACTCGACAACCACGACAAGACACAGACAGCTTACTGAGACTGAACTTGACAAAATAGAGCATGACAGCTACGAAGCCAACACACAAAAAAATACAGAATGGGCATTAAAACTTCTCAAAGACTGGCTAAAAGAGAAAAAAAATGGAGACAGACAAGTATGAAGCAGAGGATCTTAATAAGGTATTACGATCATTTTATGCATCTGTGCAAAGTTTCGCGGAAGGATAAAAATGTTAATTTAAAACAAATATGCCAATAAAATGTTTCAAATTCATATTCATGTCCAGTTTTTTTTCTTATGTGACAAGTAGCCGTGTAATAAGCGGGATAATGTAGAGGCAGCCGGTAGTTATTGGGAAATAAGCCCCTTCAGTGTGATACAAGACCCTCCGCTTCGCGTCGACCTGATCACACTGTCGGGGCTTATTTCCCAATAACTACCGGCTGCCTCTACATTATCCCTTAATTAATCAAACTGTTGCCAGTAAATAACATCAATATAAATCTACAGTAATTTACTGGTAAACAGCTACAGTAATACTGTGATTTCTACAGACATTTTTAACAGTGTATATAAACATCTCAGATCACTCGCTGAAGAAAATCAGCTAAAGATTCTCAACCTTGACTAAAGTGAGAAGTGTGTTGTGTTTGACTCTTGTGTGTGAATCTTTGGCTTGAAGCCATTTTCTCTCAGTTTAAACCCCTGTAATTCTCACCAGATGGATCTCACGTTCACATGACTTTCTTTCTTAAACTTTTATGCATTATAGGATTTGTGCAAACATTCAGTCAGGAGTACACTTACACATACACAACACATACACAACACATACTTTAACAACACATACACAACACATACAGTACTATACCAACACAAACACAGATCTCACAGGTTTTTTGGCCTTTTTGCAGTGTGAGTCCTCATGAGGTTAAATAAATGATTTTCTTCTGTGAATGGTATCATGGTAAAGTGTCAAAGTCACATTATGATTATTAACTCCTGCTGGTGCAGATGCAGTAATAACATTATTGAGCTTTACTGTATACCACAGGTCTGTTGAATGCTTTATTCTGATTGGTTGAGAAATGTTACACAGGTGTTGATTATATTTTTGATAAATGCACACCTGAGCTGTCAAATGTCTTAAAATAATCACCAGAGTAATGTCTGTGGTATAAGAGGATTAATTGTCCTTTCACTGCAAAAAAATGACTTTTTTACTTAGTATTTTTGTCTTGTTTTCAGTACAAATATATCTAAAAATTATATCAAGATTAATTTTCTTGATGAGGAAAATAACCTAAGAAAATATTTCATTGAACTTGTGCTTAAAACAGCAAAAAAATCTGCCAATGTGGTAGGACATTTTCTCTTAAAATTTTCTTGAATTAATTGTTTTCTTCTTACTAAAGTCATTGACAGATTTGTTTTGCTTTTTTTTTTGTCTAAAAACTAGATGTATTTTTTTTAGGTTATTTTCCTCATCGAGAAAATTCATCTTGATTTAATCATTTTTAGATATTTGTACTGAAAACAAGACAAAAATACTAAGTAAGAAAGTCTTATTTTGCAGTGTTGAATTGTGTAAGGAATAATTGACGATGGGCCATTGAATTATTCAAAAATAATGCACACACTGTAAAAAAAATTAGTAGAAATTACAATGTTATTGCAGCTGGGTGGCCGGTAATTTACCGTAGATTTAAATTTATGTTATTTACTGGCAAGAGTTTGTTCAAAGTTAAATAAATTGTAAATATTAACAAGTCTTTATCTTTACAGAATAAAACTATACAATAACAGCCTCATGCAAAGCATTCTGGGAACCAAAAATCATCATCAACCTTTTTCTGTTTTTGCTTCAGATTTTGTTTCCCAGAATGTTTTGCTTGATGCTGTTTTTTTAGTTTTACTCTTTAAAGACAAAGACTTGTAAATGTTTAATGTTCATTTAACTTTGAGCAAAATGTTGCCAGTAAATAACATAAATTTAAATCTACCGTAAGTTACCGGCAACCCAGCTGCAATTTCTACTGAATTTTTTACAGTGTATCAAATATTGAAATAAATGCTGCTGTCTCATTCTGACCTGATTTTCTAAATCTCACTGCACTGCAGCATGAAGATAAAACAACTTGATTTTACAAGTCAATTCAAACTACTATTTTAAGTTTTGGCTTACAAACAGTTGACATAACTTATAAAGTTGAAATTGTGTTTTTTTTTGTTAAAGTAAGTAAGGAATAGGTCACAACGGGTCGTTGATTTATTAAAAAAATAATGCGACCCAAAGTTGTAATGCAGCACGACGCGAAGCAGAGTTACACCGTCTGTGGGTGTGCATTATTTTTAAATCATTCAAAGGACCGGAGTCAATTATTCCTCTTATACCACCATTACCACAAACATTTCTCTGGTGGTTATTTTAAGACATTTAACAGGTCAGTAGTGTGTTTATCAGAAAAAATGCATACCAATGACACATTTCTCAACCAATCAGAATAAAGCATTAAACAGACCCATTGTATAACATAAAAATATACGTTGATTTGACAAAAATGCTGCATTACAGATTAGATTTTTCTCAACATATTGAACTGAAAGATTTAAAGCCTCTGTGATCATTTATTTCTATATAAATGCACTTAAGAATCATGGAGAAATTCTAAACTATATTTTTAAAGAATCACTCACTGTTGATTTATTATATTACAGAGAAAACTCATCTCACATTTGCCTCCATCCGACCTGATGATCAGATAACAGCATTACATCACATCTGAAGTTTTTTTATTTGTAGATGAATGTACTCTATAAGATTACACAAACACTTAGAATAACGTCATCATATTTATAAGATTGAGATAAATATTTGTTATTGTCCCACAACACAATGTTGTCTTATACTGGACAGTTAATCTTTCATGAGCGGATTTGTTTTTTCCATTTGTCTCTCATTGGCAGATGTATTATAAATAAGACTTCATGCCAGCTAACATTTGTTATTGATGTTTCACATAAAGATCCTTAACAATTTGTTTCAACCAGGGTGAAGAATTACTGCAATAATTCAATCAAGATTCATGTTTAGGTTTTGACTTTATAGAAAACAAATTTTTTTTTCTATTATTTTTTTTAACTTTCTGTCCATTTCTTTTAAACATGAAGCTACAGACGTTTGAGCATCAACACCTGATACAGCATTCAGTCACAGGTGAAAATCAAATCTCATAGTTTGCTGGTTATTTACAGTTTAAGTTTGTTTTTATTTATGTCATTATTGTCCAGTAGAGTAAAGAGCAACATCTGTATGAAATCAATTTATCCAGTCAATCTGAAGATATATACTGTATGATAAGCTCAGAGATGAGCACCTGTCACAGATGATGAACTTTATAATGAAATCAAAGCCAACCTATAATGAAATAAAGTATTATAATAATAATAAAGTATTTCCAACCTTCTATCCAGACCGACGATGACTTTCTCTGTTGCTCTGAAGAAATTAGAAAACTGAAAATCCAGCAGCTCAGCAGTCTTAAAAAAATCATCAGAAACACACAGTCAACATACAATTAACATACATTAAACACACACTGTCAACATCAAACACACACAGTGAACATACAATTAACATACATTAAACACACACTGTCAACATACATCAAACACACACAGTATACTCTACAGTTACACACTGCATAAAATGACTTTCTCACTTAGTATTTTTCTCTAAGAATTTTAAGAAATACATTTTTTAAATCAAGATGCATTTTCTTGATGACTTAAGGGAACTTGTGCTTAAAAACAAGCAAAAATCTGCCAGTGGGGTAAGAAAAAAAATCTTGAAATAAGTAAACTTTTTCTTAAAAACTTAATTGGATTTTTTTTAAAGGTCACGTTCTTCCTGATCCTATTTTTAAACCCTAGTTAGTGTGTAATGTTGCTGTTAGAGCATACATAATATCTGTAAAATGATAAAGGTCAAATTTCACTGCCAGGCGATATATTTTCTTTAACAGAATTCCTCTTTCAAAGCATATACAGTTAACAGCCGGTTTGGACTACAGTCCTCTACTTCCTGCTTTAATGACGTAAGTAAAACGGTTTGTTGACTAAACTCCGCCCACATGAATACGTCAGTCACCAGCTTTGGCTCAAACGGCTCTGCTAAGTTAATCTGCTATCGAATCACAACACACTAAACAAACTACACAATCAGAACTCGTTATGTATTTCTGAATGAGGGACTTCATAGAACAAGGAAGACATCAGCCTGTTTTTAAGACAGTGAAAACAGCGCTAAACAGATAAGTAAATTGTGTGAAACATACAGTATTTTTTTTTTACACATGTAGACATGTTATATTGCCCACTATAAACACAATCAAAGCACAGAAAAAAACAGGACCTTTAAGAAACATTTTTTACCCCACTGGCCGATTTTTTGCTGGTTTAAGCACAAATTCACTTATTGTCTACATTTAGACTTATTTTTTAGGTCACCAAGAAAATTTATTTTGATTTAAGAATTTTTAGATTTGTACTGAAAACAAAACAAAACCACTAAGTGAGAAAGTTTTTTTTTTTGTGCAGTTTTTTTTTTTAAAAGTTCCTTGTCTTCCTTTCTCAAATGATCCTGAGAAAACAATGAGATAATCATTTAAGAAATGAAAAAAGATGCTTATATTTGAAACAATAATGATTTAAAACAGAACTTATTGTTAACCCATTCATCTTTAAATGACATAAAAACAGATTAGAAACCATTTATCTATCATCTTGTACTAACAGCAAATACATCATAGAGAAGATCTGACTGATCTGACCAATGTTGAAAACCATCGACAAACAATCAATTAATAAAAGAAATGACACGAGAGAGAGAGAGAGTGAAAGAAACATTCAGCAGATGAAAATAAACCAAGACATAAAGATCAGATGTGTGACTGTCAAACAGCTGCGCTAAAGACTTCAAGAGACTAGTTTAATGACCAGCTGGTTTTCAACTTCTCTCTCACCCGTCTGTCTTGCCCTCATACTGTCTGTCTGCCACTCTCACCCATCTCTCTCTCTCTCTCTCACCCGTCTCTCTCTCTCTCACACCCGTCTCTCTCTCTCACCCGTCTCTCTCTCTCTCACACCCGTCTCTCTCTCTCTCACACCCGTCTCTCTCTCACACCCGTCTCTCTCTCTCACCCGTCTCTCTCTCTCTCACACCCGTCTCTCTCTCTCACCCGTCTCTCTCTCTCTCACACCCGTCTCTCTCTCTCTCACACCCGTCTCTCTCTCTCACCCGTCTCTCTCTCTCAAACTTCAGTGGGCAGTTTTGTGCTAGAGGATGATATGGCTGCTGGCTGCTAGTTGCCTTGTCATACTGTATTATTTTATCCTAATTCATTTAATAGTTATACTTTATTATTACTTTAATGCTTTCTTACTTTATCCAAAATAATAAAAAACACTTGTAAATAATGCCAGTATGAATATAAAACACATGATACTCACACAAAGTCACGCTCATCCATACAGTTTCTGGTTGGTAACATCATTCATGTCTTTGGTTATCATCCACAGTTAATCTTAAAGACGCTTACAGATGATTTGTGTCAGATTCACTTTATGAGCCTGAAGGCAACACTGCATGAGAATTATATAATGCACTGATCTGGGTTCAGCAAACAATTGACATGAAACATAGAGGAACACATCAAATAGAAATATCATTTTATTCAGAAATCCTCATCTAAGGATATGTGTGTACTGTTACTGTCACATTACTTTCATTCATGAAATTTATACACAGATTTGATTTAGCAGAGAAGAACGTAATATTCATGTTTTACTCTCATTCACTGAAACTGAAATACAACATTCAAAAACTTATTTATTTACAATGTGGCTAACCAAACCAATTTACAGTGAATTCAAGGTAAGTTTGCTGGATTGAACATTTTAGCTTCATGAGAAGACTTGTTTGCTACCTAAAATCATCCGCTTTCATTACAATCCATGGGGATTTTACATGGACAACAATCTTCACTCCCGTACTAATATCCCAACCTTGAGTAAATCATATTGAGTTTCTGTATTGCAATGTTTTTTACAGTATAGTCCACACGGATCATCTGGCTCATCTGTAAAGTTAATCATATGACATTAAAACACATAGACATAAGTCGATTTGCTGTCACTACCCACCACGTTTTTGGCAGTGCACTTATATAATCCATTGTCTTTTTTTGATGGATTCTGAATGATTAATGAACCCTGCGGATGGAGATATTTGTTTCCGTAGAGTCGCGGCTGCGTGCCGACCTTGAACTGGATGCCTTCGGGCATTTCCCAAATCACCTCTGCTTTCGGTGTGGCGAGAACTAAACAGTTGAGCTGAAGCGATGCACCGGGCTTGGCGTACGTGACCGGTGCCGGGCCGCTGGTGATGCGAGGAGGATAAGCGATTACGATCACGGAAACCGTCAGACTGGAAGATCCATGTTGGTTATTCGTCTGACAGACGTATATTCCTCTGTCGTAAACGGACGCTCTTTGGACGCTCAGAGTACCGTTATTCAGAACAGCGTAGCGGCCCGTTTGCTGTGGCCTGGCCAAAATAACACCGCTGGGCAGAGTCCACGTCAGTTCAGGTTCTGGTTTACCGCTCGACTGACAGTTCAGCTCCAAGTTCTCCCCGTTAACAATGCTGACCAAAGAGTTGTACTTGTTGAGTATGTCTGGCTTTCTGCCGGACTCCAGCATCACGATCCGCTCGACATATCCGGCGCTGTTGTGGGCCACACAGCGATACCGGCCCGCCTCTGAAACTGAAGGTTCTCTAATAAGCAAACTTCCATCGAGTTTATGATGAAAGCGGAAAACACCGGAGCCTCTGAGGAGCGATGTGCCATTGGGTAAAATCCAGGTAACCTCAGGTGTGGGTCTGCCGTCTACAGAGCAGTTTAAAGTCACTAATACACCATCAGTTAATGGGATGTGCTCTACAGGTAAATCTCTTAAACGTGGCTTTTCTATATCTTCAGTCACATCGAGTTGAATTTGGAGTTTGGCTTCTCCTCCTTCATTACGTGCAATGCAGAGAAACACGGCAGAATCACTTTTGCGCACGGCACGAATCTCCAGGGTACCGTTGCGATGTACGGTGATTCTTGAGCCGTAATGCGGCGCTGGCAGCGCTACGTTGTTGGGCAGCACCCATGTGATCTGCGGCACTGGATTTCCTTCAGTTCTGCAGTCCAAAAGTACATCATGATCTTTCATAACAGTTCTTCTGATGGTTCCTGGGTCCTTTAATCCGTTAATAACAGGGACATCTACAAGAACTTCTACATGAATTACTTTCCTGTCTATTCCCACAGCGTTTCTAGCTAAGCAAGTATAATTTCCCGTGTCAAACCTCTGGACCTTATGAACGTGCAGCGTCCCATCTTCAGTGACTCTGTGTTTGTCTGACACTGCTGATATGACACGATTCACCGGGGACATCCATGTGATAGTGGGAGCAGGTTTTCCTTCAGCACGACAAGTGAGCACAGCCGTCTTCCCGTAAGGAACTCTGATGGCATCAGCGGTGTTATTATGAATCACTGGCACACTGGCAACCACCCTGATGTTAACCTTCATCTCATCTTTACCGATGCGGTTCTCTGCGTAGCACGTGTAGTCGCCCTCCTCTTTCATGCCGACCTCGTTGAAATACAGCGTGCCGTTGTCAAACACCACATATCTCTTCCTGCGGACACCGCTGTCATCCGACTGCAAGACGCTGTTAATTACGGTACCATCCGGAAGACTCCACGCAATCTCTGGGTTGGGAAGACCTGAAGCGATGCAGTCCACCTTTAGCTCACCTCCATAGCTCACTTTGTGGTGGTTCAGTGGCTTGTGTTCGATTTTAGCAGCTTTCGTTATCACTTTAACTCTCAGAAGCAAATAATCATCACCCATTTTGTTTCTGGCCACACAGAGATAGTCGCCCTCATCCTTCTCTGTCACCGGTCTGATGGTTAAAGAGCCATTACTGAACACTTTCATCCTTCGATCAAAGCTGAAATGAGAGGTAGACAGTTAGATACTGACATTTATTAAAGGGGACATATCATGAAAATCTGACTTTTTCATGTTTAAGTGCTATAATTGGGTCCTTAGTGCTTCTATAAACCTAGAAAATGTGAAAAAGATCAACCCAGTAACTTAATTTTGGTAAACCGTTCTCTGCAAGCATGTGAAAAATAGCTCATTAGAATTTGGCTCCCCTTGTGATGTCAGAAGGGGATCTTATTATAATAATACTGCCCTTAATCTGCACTATCCAACCATGACACTGACATTTAGTGCAGAAAGAGAGAAAGAAAATAATTGAGTTTCAATTTCAACAAACCGCCATTATGGTGATCAGTGTTTGCATTATCATCAGCTCATTTGCATTTTAAAGGACACACCTAAAAAGGCACATTTTGCTCACACCTACAAAGTGTTAACTTTAATTTTCATTAATTTTAACATGTTATAATAAATTATCTGTAGGGAATTTTGAGTTAAAACATCACATATGTACTCTGGGGACACCAAAGATTTATTTTACATCTTAAAAAGTCTTCTTTAATTGTCCCCTTAAGAAGATCAAACAGTTTTTTGATACCCTTAACTCTTTCCCGCCACCAATTTTTAAGTTACCAGCCAGCGCCTGCATTTTCATGATTTTCACAAAAGTTTAATGCCTTCCAGAAAATGTTCTTCTTATAATATATAAACATACAATATATCAAATGAAAACACAGACCCTCTGCTTTCAAACAAACAAACAAAAAACGTTTCATTCTACCTTCATTAGTTCTCCTTTATCAGCTCTCAAATTTGGGTATGTTTCTTCAAAAACAAAAATTTTGAGCATACAGCTGAAATAATTAAATTTTTGGTGTAGAAATTTTGCTAGAGATCAGATTCAGAGCGATCCTCAAAACGTACACGCACATACAGCTGTTTGCCCAAGGGCGATACTTCCAGGTTTTATAAGTTGCGGATAATAGCGTTATAGCAGAAAGCCTGAAATACTCGTCATTGGAAGGGAAGCGTTTTTTTTTCTTAATTGACGAGTAAACTTGTCAATGGCGGGGAAAGAGTTAAACATACTCTAGTTTCAAAACTCATACACAATGAAAAGCATTTAATGCAAAAACCACCCAAGCTGCAAAAATGGCTCATTCAGAAAACATTTACAGAGACAGAGAAATGGTAAGATTATGTGTTTAAGTAAAATATATGTATTTATTAAGCAGAGCCACACTGCAGGTTACTTTAAATGAAGCTTCTCGTACCTGTAATGAGCATCAAGCAGTTTTTTAGATGGTGTTCTCCAGATGATCCTAGGATTTGGGGTTCCAGTGGCGGTACAATCTAAACTCAGCTGACCTCCGTACTGAACATTTGTCATCTGTGGTGACGTGGAGATGATTTTAGCCATAGAGGAATTTCCCTTTACATGTAGACTCACACTTCTCATTGCCACACCTACAGAATTCACAGCTACACATTCATAATTCCCAGAATCCTGTTCTGTCGGTTTGCGAATATACAGCGTCCCATTTGGGAAAACAAACAGGTTGTCATTGATGAACTGTGATGGGCGAATCTGCGTGCCATTAAATGTGACCCAGCGGAGGGTCGGACTAGGGAAGCCTTCGGAAGTGCAGTGGATGTATACGGCCTGGCCGCCGAGAACCGTCCGGTTCTCCCTGCGCTGCTGATGGATCATCGGAGGCAATGCTGAAATTTGGAGTCTCACTGACAACATGTCCGCACCAGCGGCATTGCTTGCGATGCATTTGTAGACGCCCCTGTCCATGTAATTGGTGTGCTTGATTTCCAGACTTCCGTTAGCGAGCATCATAACTCTCTGTTCAGATCCGCTAACAGTACGCACCACAGAGCGATCCGGAAGAACCCAGCTTATGTTTGGGGTGGGAAGACCTTGAGCTTGGCATTCCAGAACAACCCTTTTTCCTAGATAAACCATCACATCTCGATGACGTGGAAGTGTCACCCTGGGCACGTGGGCCAACACCACCAGGGTCACTGTCATTCGATCGGAGCCATACAGATTGCGAGCGGTGCAAAGATACTGGCCACGGTCCTGAAGCTGGACATTGTGGATGACAAATGTCCCATTGGGGTGAACCTCAAATCTCTGGATTCTGGTATCTGCTAACATAATGGCTCCTGTGTGGGAAGAAACAGAGAGGAGTATTGAGTGTTGAATGTGTACCATCAGTGTGTGTGCGTGTGTGAGTAAATTCTGACATGTAAAGTACATTGCATTGTATGTAAAATCAAAACACGATTGGACAATAGTTATTCCAGATAGGCACTGTCATACACATTGCTTTCATTTGTGTTGATTTTAACAGATCAGATTCAAATTAAAAACCACACACAACAGCTGCATCATGCCTTAAAAATGTCAACAACAATCCCACAAATTAAACTAAAATAGAACAATATGTGAATAAATCAATCCTGCAACTTATTTCTAATGGACAGGGGTTCTTACTTTCAGAAATAACATATTCTAAATCTGTAGTCATAATAATCATTGTTTATTTTATTGTGGCCTTTATTCATATGGTTGACATGGGTGATGGTGCTTTATACTGTAGAATACAAGAACATCTAAGCACAAGAGAAACTTTATGCCCTCTGGCCATCTCTCTCTTTATATAACAGGATCAATTGTATGTAACTCCTGTACAGATCATCGCTTTTTCAGCACATCTCATTGCTCCATGTATAGATGAACATAGTGCATATAAACTAGGATCACTTATTTTCTGTACAGTTGTCTTTTATATTTAAAAAGTATAGATATATTTAATTTAATATATTCATCTCATCACATCAAATGACATCACATCCCATCGCACCGCATCTCATCGCTCCGCACCACATCACATATCATCTCATAACATGATGACATATTATCGCATCTCATCTCATCACATCAAAGGACTTGACATGACATGACATCTCATCTAATCTCCTCAAATGACATCACATCACATCAAATGACATCACACCTGACCTCACCAAACCGCATCACATATCATCTCAGTGCATCTCATCATCGCATAACATCACAACACATCACAGCGCATCACATCACATCTCATATCATCTCATCACATCACATCACATCACATCTCATTGCATCTGTGGACTTACCTGTGGAGACTTTGGTCCAGCTCAAGAAAGGTTGGGGATCCCCCACAGAATCACAAGGCACCTGCAGACGTGAGCCAGCATCTACAGTGACTGTGTGAAATTTAGCTGTGGTAATTCTGGGTCTCTTCTGAAGAGTAGAAAGCGTTTGATGGGTTTGAGACAGAACTTCACTCCACTTCTTGTTCACTGATTCTCCTTCTGTCTGAATCTTCTGTTTTGACTGTGTGCTGCTTGAGGATGTTTTAAGATTTGAACTGTCTGGTACAGCAGTTGTTGTAGTTTGGATGTTTTTGACAGACTGTATATCCACAGATGAACTTCTGATAATATTGGGCTGAATATTTCCAGAGCGATGTCTTTCGTAATAATAAGGATATTTGTTATTTGTGGAGGGGATTCTTCCATTTTCTTTGACTATGAAGTTTGTTTCAGGATTTCTTGAGTGAAATGGGATTCTGTTGTCTTGTACAGGAAGGCCAGGTGTTGGCTGGACCGCAGACCTTTCAGCGTTGGTTAAAGATAATGTGGTTGCTGTAGGCAGGTCAATAGATGGTGTTGTTCCATTGGGTTGGGTTGTAATGGAAATCCTGGTGGCAGAGGTGGGCACTGTTGTAATGGGTGAAGCATACGTGGATGCAGCTGGAACAATCAAAGGTTTATCATGTGTAAGGACTGACCGTTCTCTGTAATCTACCCCAGAAACAAAATCATTGTTTTCAATGAAAGTGGCAACAGGTGTATGTGAACTTGTGGCAAAAAACTTTTGTCTCCCCACAAAGCTTATGGATTTTGCAGGTGCCTCTGTTGTTAATGAAAAAGATACTTGATTTTGAATTGATAGGTCATTAAACTTGTGAGTCACATGTAACAGGGAGTTATTCTGTGGTGGAACTAAAGGAACAGAGTTATTTTCTCCAGCACTAGTTCTACTCAAAGCATGATTCTCTCTTTGACCATCAGATCGAAGGACATCCATCAGAGACTCACCTGGGCTCAGAGTAAAACTGCTTTCAGTTGCCTCTATCTCACTGCTAGCCACCTGTAAAGCTGTTGTCAGTGGGACATATCCAGTACCAGGTGAAGATGTTGAATGTACTTCTTTGGGAGTCAAGTATTTATCTATCCTCTCTCCTGTATATGGACTCTTTCCACCCTCTTTTTTGTCTAAAAAAGTAATCTCTTTGTTTTTAACACTATTTCCACCAGGTAATGCTCTCAGCACTGTAGGGTATATGTGGCCTGTATCTCCAGATCTCGGATAGGAAGATGCACCTCCAAGTGTGACTGTAGGGTATATGTGAGTAGTATCTCCAGAAGTTGGATAGATTGATGCGTCCCTAGTTGGGATTGAGGGGTGTATGGGGAAAGTAGTACCAGAGGTTGAATAGACTTTTATATCACCTGTTGGGATTGAGGAGTACATATGGGCTCCAAAGGTTGGATAGACGGATGCGTCTCCAGTTGTGACTGTAGGGTGTTTGTAGGCAGTATTCACAGTGGTTGGATAAATTGATGCGTTCCCATTTGGGATTGTGTGGTATATGGGGCCAGTAGTACCAGAAGTTAAATAGACATCTCTGTCACCTTTTGGGGTTGTGGTGTATATGGGGCCAGTAGTATCAGGGGTTGAATAGACATCTGTGTCACCTGTTGGGGTTGTGGGATATATGGGCCCAGTTGTACCAGAGGTTAAAAAGACATTTGTGTCACCTGTTGAGGTTGTGGGATATATGGGCCCAGTAGTACCAGAGGTTAAAAAGACATTTGTGTCACCTGTTGAGGTTGTGGGATATATGGGCCCAATAGTACCAGAGGTTAAAAAGACATTTGTGTCACCTGTTGAGGTTGTGGGATATATGGGCCCAGTAGTACCAGGGATTGAATAGACATTTGCGTCACCTGTTGGGATTGTGGGGTATATGGGGCCAGTAGTACCAGAGGTTGAATAGACTTTTGTGTCTCCAGCTGGGATTGTGGGGTGTATATAAGATGACCGTGGGCTGCTTATAGTGGGCTTCAAGAATGGCCTTCTTAATTTTTTTCGCCGCCTACTCCCAAATGCTCGTTGTCTGGAGTTATTTCTTGCTCTAAATTGCACAGAGCCAGATGGGGCCTCCTGTCCAGTATTACTGGTTAAAGTGGTTGACAATAAAGAGCTGCCATTTTCCCCTGAATCCAGAGCACCAGTCTTAGAGAAATTAAGTTCAATCTCTCTCTCAGATGGAGGTCTGATGACAGGGCCTGAGTATATTTGGTTGTTTTCTATCCGTTCCCCACTGATGGTGCCCACATGCCTGTCTTCTGCAACATTTATCTCTGTGATCCCATAATTAGAAACAGATTGAGGAGTTGTGATGTAAGTAATTTTGTCTGCACTAGTGTCGACCTCAGAAGAAGCAGTTTGGTTGATGTTTTTATTCTCTTCCTCTACATGAGCTGTAACTTTAACCACTTGTGTGTTGTAAGCATGTTGACCAGAGTCATCTGGAGATGAGCCTTCTGTATTATCAATCACTCCTGGACTTTCTACATTTACTAATGTGTTTTTTTGGACGGTATGAAATGATGTATTTTTGGAAGCAGATTTCTCACGGATTTTGGTCAAAATATTAGCCCATTTGTGTGGATCTATTTTGCTTTTTGTATTAGCACTTCTTTGGTTTGCAAAGTCAGATTTATTTTGTTTTCTAAAGGGCCTTCTACGTCTTCCGTGGCCAAAAGAATGTCCACGTGTTGTGGCATTTGGACCCCTTCTGCGATTCATGGAGTTTCTGTTGTGCTGTATTCGCTCTTGAGTATTGGAATCATCTCCAGATGCCTCTTCCACATCCTCCAAAAAAACGTTTACTCTAGTGGAGACACCTGCAGCAGATTGCGGTCTGCTAGGATACGGTCGGAGTGGCTGGATTCTTTTCCTTCCCAAGACTGTGAGTTTAGTAGCCAAAACATCCACACCAAATTGGTTTAAGGCTACACATTTGTGGTAACCATTGTTGTTCAACTGGCTATACGGAATGAACAAAGTACCATTGGAGTAGATTAAAGCCTTGGATGTGTTTGCCTCGGAATTCAGTATACTGCCATCTGGAAAGATCCAATTCACCACAGCATCTGGTGCTGCTACAGAAAGACAAGGCAAAGTGGCAGACTCACCAACAAATCTAGTTAAAGCACTTCCAATCTCTTCACCCTGAAGAGGGGTGGACGAATCCACAACTGCCAAACGAAAAGGCACAATATCAATGTCTCCGACAACTTCAGCAATGCAGTAATAAACTCCAACATCGCTGTGGTCGACGGATTTGATGTGAAGCTTGCCAGTGCTAGAGACGGTCACTCTGCCGTGAGGTGTGCTCGATGAAACCCTCGAACCATCAGGCAACATCCACTGAACGGCAGCATCCTCAGAGCTGCGAACAACACAGTTCATTTCAATCATACCACCCACAACACAGCTGAAGGTTGTTTTAGTTTTGTTGTGATGTTCGATCATGACCCAGGGTCTCTTCTGCTGTCTGATCAGGTCTTCGTCCGTGACGGTTGACACTTGAGTATTAAGAATGAGTCGCACGCTCCTGGAGGAAGAATAGGGCCTGTTCAGTTTGATGTTCATAAAGGACTGCATGAGCCAAGATGGCCGAGCTAAGACGTTGGCTCGCACTCCGGTGTAATAGAAGGCGTCCTTTTCAATGTCCTGCTTGTATCTGTAGCTCAGCTCGGGCTCTCTGGTTAACATAATTTCCCTTCGCAGATGCACAGGTACTTCACTGTAGTACGCAAGGAGCCTCCATAAGCTTTCGTAGTTGTCTCTGTCAAAAGTACATTCCACATCAAAAAAGAGAGTCATGTTAGCAGCGATCTGCTGAGAATTGGTGTAATTCCAGCTGATTTTAGTGGAGTCCCTCGGTTCAAGTATTTGACAGAACAGATCTGCTTTGGTCCCGTGCTCATCTGATAAACTAAAAGAGACGTTTCCAAAAGGCTCTTTGATCCTGTCGATGGGCAGAAGTTCACTGATGTTCTCTTCGTGTAAAATGTCTTTTCCAGAAGAGCTGATGGCTGGTCCTGTACAAATAAACTCTTTAACATCTGAGATATCTTTTTCCATCAGCTGTTTAGGAGAGGAGCAGCGTGGACACAGCTGACCATCGGCAAATGTTCTGTCCTTTTTACATTTCACCACTCCTGGGAAAAGATACAGAGAAATCCAAGACTTTAGAAGATTAAGTTTCTATCAAATTCAATATCTGAAAAGATCAAGACATCAGACTTATTTGTGAATATAAGAAATTAGTTTTTATAAGAAATTTGGGATTACATTTTGAAAAATTATTTTTGCAAACTGTTAAATGTTCATTGAATATGTCACACCAACATTTATACAAAAATATTGTACATTTCATTATTCATTTGAAATAATAATATGCAATACTACTATATTTACTCTGAACTTACTGTAGGCCTACAGTTTGCTAAGATGCAAAAGTCTAAAAAGTTTTAAAGGAAAAATGATTAAATGATATTTACTGTAGTGTGAAATGGAATTAGACATTTAAAGCATTTGCTAATCGGACAGTCCATTGCAACACGATACAACATCGACTATCTCCGCCAGTGATGCAATATTTGCTGATAAATTGATCTTTTATCTAATGCGATTACGATTCGATACGATTTATATATCAATACTTTAATATTGCGTGCCTCGTTAAGCAGTTAAATTTTGAATAGCTCACATATGCACCCAAAATATCGAGTCAACATTTTAAGTGGATCAAAACCTTTCATAAAAGTTGACATAAAACCAATAACCGTTCTTGTGTTAGGACAACTTCGATTTCATTTTTTGAGTCACTTCAAATGTTGATTAGTGTATATAACATTTGGGACAACAACAAACTAAGAAAAAATACACTTTTTTTTAAATAAAATAAATAATGAGGGGAAAATGTTAGATACAATCAAGCCTATGATGGCAACAGTAAAAGTCTTTAGTGTTTCAGCTGGTGCTGACAAAGGTTTTCTGCCAATCTGTTTGTCCAATCCATTTTCCAAATACAATTATTTTCAAACCCTTGATTTGCATCCCATAGCAGTCACAACATCTTTTGTCTCTTATGCTGTGTTTTACAACTGCGTTTTTGCTGCATTGCACGTAGCACATGAAAATAAAGGAAAATGGGCACTTTGGTGAAAATGCGTAGATGGACGTTACATCAAGGAGGTACGTGAGGATGCATAGAGAGTCAAAATAAAGATACCTCGTATTGATATTTTATGTGTGACATCGATGTTTTGTTATACCCTACGTGGTGATGACGTGAAGAACATACCAGAACTTCTCCAGTCCTGCAGCCAACTCATCCTGCAGTCACAGCTCCACGGGTTCCCATACAAGAAGATGTTCTCCAGCTGAGGAAGGTTTCCCATCATCTCTTTAGGCAGTGTGCTCAGGAGATTATCAGAGAGGTAAAGATGCTTCAGTGTTGAGATGTGAAAGCGCTGGAGCAGTGAGAAGGTGCTGAAAGTAGCAGGGTGGAGCTTCTGCAGATGGTTGCCCTCTAGATGAAGCAAGCGAAGCGATGTCATCCCACCGAAAGCATCTGGATGAATGAACTCTATGCGGTTGTGGTCTAGATGTAGTCTGATGAGACCCGTCAAACCAGAGAAGCTGTGTCCGGTGATCACACTTAACTTGTTGTAGCTCATTTTTAAAATCTGCAGAACATCACCACATTCATTATTTGACATCAAGGCACCGTCCTGCTGTTTAATGATGATGTATAGCCTGCCATTTATCAACACTGCCTGCAGAATTTCTCTGCTTTCTCTCTAAACAATCAATGTTTTCAGTTTGATTTTAGCATTAATAGTAATTACCTTTACCTGTTTTGCATGCAGAACTAATGAATAACTGAATGCGTTGTTTTTACAGAAGAGATATTTACCTGCAAGGAAACAAGATCCTGAAATGCACCATCTGGAATCTTTTGCAGATTATTTCCATGCATCATAAGGAGCTCCAGTCTTCTGAGGCCACCAAAGGACACGACTGTGATGTGATTTATAGCATTAAACCTGTTAAACATATCCTGATGTTTTATCATAACTCTTTTCCTCTGAAATAACATTATACACAAAATCGCGACATTTTATGATACAAACAGACATGTGTAATTCATATATCTGACTGGACACACATGAATGCATTTATGTTTCTCATTTCTTAAAAACCATCTTAAAGACTAATGCATTAAGGTTGATGTAAAGTTATGATAACCCTAATCCATACAGACAACTAAATAAACTTCAAATAAAATTGAGACTGATACTATACAAAACTCAAACAAAACTGAAGTTTTATTCATGTTTTAAATGTTTTTTTTTTTTTACACTTTTGTAATGTGGAAAGCTAAAGAACGCAGTCATCAGGTGGGAAAAGCACACATGAGGATCAAGTTTGAGAGACTAAACAGAGCTTTGATCTACACTAAGGCTATTTTTAAGATGATACACTTTCACATTCACTATATAGGCCTAGCTCCCATATAATATAAAAGAATGAGCAAACCCTTTACAGTAACGTAAGACTCTATTGATGAACAGTAGGCTCGTTCATGCATGGCAACATTTATCATTTATTAATATCAATATAATTCTTCATTGTGTTAGAAAATGTTAGTGAATGTTGAAATGAGAGAATAGAAGCTGTGGATGTAATGTTGTGTCATTTACCCCAGATTTACGCGCTGGGCGCGTGTCGAGATGCCCGCGGGCACGGTGACGAGCGAGCGGAAGGTACAGTGAACTTCACCGGGCGCGTAACAGGCGCACGGACGCGGGCATGCGCCGGTCGAGTCCGGTAAAGTGATGAGCAACATCAGTATCAGACCCGTGAACGAAGAGCCCGTGATGGCCATGTTAATGCGCGTGACCTTTATCACTAACACACACAAACATACATAGGGTATTACATTCATATAATGCGCGTTCACAGCTCAACTGGAGAAGAACACAATTTAGCAAAGAAGAGATAACAAAAGTTATAAAAATCATATCATAACGGCAGAAAATACAATAAACTCTTATTTCTCACTGGATTAATTTCAAATTATGAAGGAAATTATTTTGACATAAAAAATTTGACAAACTCTTTATGAATTAAAGTCTGGAAACTGAAATAGTAAATAAACTATAGCGCATGCAGTTAAATGAATGACACTGAAGATCGAGTATCAAAGTTTCGGTTTTCTGTTTAATGATTTAGATATTCTCACCTTTCTGTTGATTTGTTTTCGAGTCTTCATTTCTTTAAAACAGCAGCTCGCGCGTCCATGCGTAAACTCACGAGTAAACACCTGATAGTTGTGCTGATATCAGAAAGAGATCTTTTAAAGCTTCCTATCATATAATGAATCACTTCCAGAGGATTGTGTTATAAGCGTCCAGTCACTCCAGAGAGTCTCTTTCTTCTCCTCACGGTGTCTCCTCGCCACTGAAACTCAAGCTTGACTGAGGAGGAGCTCTCAGAGACAAAACCAGACAAATAACTTCACTACAACTAACACTAAAAACAATTCAAGACCAAGAGAAGTTAAGGATTTAAAGATTATGTTTGATTAAAGACATCACTGACTTTACTCTGGGAATATCTCTTTTAGAAAACAACCGGGCTATTTTAAGCTCTACCTCCAGACCATATGGACCACACCATTCTGTACTATAAATAATTTCAGCAAAGAATGAAGTGCTTGTCACTTTTGTTTGTTTCAGTCAGGGCAGTGGAACAGGAGACTGGGGCTAGTTGTCATACTTATTTTTACAACCCAAACCTACAACTAAAAAGTTTAAGGCGTAGTGCTTAAAAACTACAGAACATCTCTACAATTATAGTCCAGGAGAATTAAAGATTAAGATACATAACACACAATGTCACCTTCAAACTTATGCATATGGGGCAAGTTATAACCAGTGTTGGTTTTAACTAGTTACTAGCTAATTAGTTACTGTAACTTAATTACTTTTCCCTTGAGAAAGTAAAGTAAGGGATTCCTCAGTCATTTAATGACATATTGAATTAAATCATGTGTATGGACTGTAGATTAATGATATGTAATATAATAGTGGAATTAACATCAACATTTAAAGTCTAAGGTTAAAATGAATGTTTTTTTAATGCATCCTTCTCACTTTAAATACTTACTTGGTGTAGTAACTAGTTGGTTATAGCATTAATGCTACTAAGATATTGGCTGTTTATTAATACTCCTAAATCACATAATAATGTCTGATTCTGCTAAACCAAACCTTATTCTACATCCTACCCAATTCCTACCAATACTTAAACTAATACTTAAGAACCTTAAAAAGTGTGAGCAGAATAATTGGTTTACTTTGATATGATTTATTTGAATAATTTCAAGCCTATCTTTGTATCATTTACTAAATAGGATTAAGAAAGTAATTAGTAATGAGTAATTCAATACTTTTTGGAGAGAGTTATTTGAACAGTAAGCTAATGACATGATTGAAGATGCTATTAGTAACTAATTAATAACTTTTTTAAGTAACTTACCCAAGACTGGTGCTGCCTTAAATGTTTTTGTTAAAAATCAACATAGACTTACAAGTCATTTCAACTTACTATTATTTCTCTTGCATCGAGATGAGTTGTTATAACTACAGGTGAGTTGTTAGAACTTATAAAATATGGTTGAAAAAAGTCAACTTCATTTTATAAGTTGTAACAACTCATCTACTGTATTAGAAAGTTGACATGACTTAAAAATCAGTAAATCTGAGTTGATTTACAAAACATTTTGAGCAGCAATGTATTTTTTACAGTGTACTCAACCCAACTATTGCAAAATGGAAGTATATGACAAAACTAGTTTTAAAAGTTTTTGAGACATAACTACAAAACAACTGTGATAAAACACACAATGAAGTTGTGACTCACCTCCAACCTCCCTGAAAAAATAACAAGAGAAACGAATGGTTTCATTACAAATTATGCAATGAACCATTTTATGTTTCCCATCTAAACCATTATAAAGTCTTCTATGGAGTGGGGTTTGGGTGCTAATCCATAAAGATTTAATGGTTTCTGTTGGTTCTCATGCACCAAATACATCCCAGTAGATAACAACCCACAAATAAAACCCAACACATTACCAGTAGAGACCTTCCGTCTCATGGACAGCCTGTGGAAACAGTTGGGGAAGTGTAAGACAGGTTGTGATAGGGAACACTCTGTTAAACCATCTGATGTATGCAGATGATTTGGCCATTATGTCCCCGAGCACAGTTGGGTTCCAGCAGCTGTTAGATATATGCTCTGAGTATGGGGTTGAGTTTGATGTACAGTACAATGCAAAAAAAAGAGTGTTGTATTGATATGTAACCAAGGAGGATCAGAAGCTGCATTTTCCAATGTTTTACCTGTCAGGGCAATCCCTCTGTGTATCTAACTCTACGAAATATCATGGGCACTGACAGGACGGAAGATGATGCAGATATGTATAGGCAGAGACGAATGTTGTATGTTCAAGCAAACATCTTAGGCCAGAAATTCTGTTCTGATGATGTGAAAGTGAGCTTGTTTCGTGCATATTGCACCCCTATGCATGCAGCCCCATTGTGGGTCAACTACAAAAAGGAGACCATGGGCAAACTTCAGGTAGCATATAATGACTGCCTGAGGATACTGCTGAAAAAGCCCAGGAGTAGCAGTGCCAGTAAGCTCTTTTGTGACTTTACAGGCTCTCTTGAGGAACCTAATGTTTAAGTTCATGTCCAGACTTGATGACTCTCAAAATTGTATTATAATGATGCTCACAAGCCCCAGGTGCAGCTCGATTAGATATCAATCATATTTGTGAAAACATTGGTATGGGTGCCTGTTAAGACACTCATGAATCAAAGTATGTTTTATGTGTTTATGTATCTATTCCTTCTGTTATGTTGTATGTCTTGATGTCGGGCCTGGAGCCTGTAATAAAGTTTATATATAACCTTAACTCCATTAGAATTTCTGTTATGGTATTGCATTTTTTTTTTCATGAGAGATAACAACCTCAGTCTCTGTGTATATGTATTGATATTGTTATAGAAAAGTGTGATAATCTGACCGCACACAGGACTGCAGTTGTTTGCTCAGCCTGACCCTGAAGAAAGAAAGGGTTAAAAATATCTTACTTTGCCAGAACTGCATTGCTGCTTTTAATAGCAGTTTTACGAAACTAAAACAGAAGCCCTTTGTTTTTATTTGCGTTAATGTTCCTGGCAGGTATGTGCATTTTAACTAAAACGGTTTAATAAGAGGTTGTTCTTGTTCACATTTGTCTTTATAGGTCTCAGTTGGGTTTGTAATGACTTCTTAAAGACCCATAATCTGCAGGAACACATTTCAAAATCTAGATTTTTAACACATAAGATACGATCCATCTTTCCATCATTCAACTGCATCCTGTATAACTTATATAATCACCAGATTGATCTTTTCTGCTTATATTAAATCTGAAATGACAAAGCATTAGTTGCCTTTCATATTTCTGATGATTATTTCTGAACTTTATGTCAGCATCTCTTCTCACTGCCAGATGAACTGAAGAGCTACAGATGGTCAACATCTTCTCTACAGAACCAAAGGAAATTCACAAAGATCTCCAACTAATAAAAGATAATAAAATACAGAGCATATTAAAATACAATTACTGTGGCTGTTTGTTATTTTTCTGTTTTTAAAGACATGTTTGATTCTAACTGATTCACAATGTGCTTTAAAATATGATTTCAATAGCCAAATAGCACTGGAAAACATTCAATGCTATTTAACTTTAATAGGAAGGAAGGTGGGTGGAGAGACGAGAACACATTGAGTTTTTTATTCTACATTTGAAGAAGCAGTTCAACGAATAAGAGTCCCCTCATGTCCAAAGCTGTATTATTTCTTTTTTCTCATTGACACAAGATGAGATGTCAGGACAATAATGCCATTATGTGCTGTGTATTTGTTATGGACAGCAGGGGAAATAATGTGCTGTGATGGGTTTGTTTTCTTTCTTGCATCAATCCTGAAGAACAGCAACTGAAGTACTGGATATATAACACAAACTCTTTAGTTTCACAAATAACAGTAAGTTTTCAACATTTACATAACCTGCATTTATTTGACAGACTCATACAAACATGCAAATGAAAAATTCAACAAGCAATTCATTTTAAAGTCTTGTGACTACATGTTTTAAAAATGTTAATGTCTGGTCCACTGTAAGTTCATCACTGTAATCATATGAATAACTGACATGAACAGAGAGCCCATACACTTTCTTAAAGGTACCAAAGAATGCTCTGGAATAATCTGTTAAATATGCCCAGCTGCACTACTTCCTGAACTTCAGCCAGCTCCTTGTTTCCTGTCTGCCATTATTGGACAAACTGATATATCCAGGTGTGCCTGACCTCAGTAGTCACAACAACACTAATCAGACACACCTGGATTAATCAGTTTGTCCAATAATGGCAGACAGGAAACAAGGAGCTGGCTGAAGTTCAGGAAATAGTGCAGCTAGGCATAAAGCCTATTGTTCTCTGATAGACGGTTTGTAAAAGGCAAATCCTAGGGTTGTAAATGGACATTAAAAACTGACTAAGTGCAAAAATGATCCAGAGTCAGTTTTTCATGTTCATTTACAACCCTAGGATTTGCCTTTAGAATAAAATGATCTATACCTTATTTGAAAGGGTCATGAATAATAATGTTGAGCTCTGCTCTGATTGGCTGTTTCTCCTTCAGTAGCTCTGTGTGTGTGTAAACAGATCTTATGTTTGAGTCTGTATCAGATTTTGAGGAATAATCAATTGTTTGGAGATTGTTAATGGACGTTTCTGAGTGGTAAGTTTTTTTTTCAGTATAGACCTGCAAAACGTAACTGTAACGTCAATAGTAGAACTTCAGCCTAAACGCTAGCATATAGCATTAACTAGCATATAGCATTAACTAGCATATAACGTTAACTAGCATATAACGCTAACTCAGCAGTCACAACTTTTATTTTTATCATTGTAACAACATTGTAGTTAATTTAATGTGTAATTTAATATTGGGGGTGTACATCATGACTGTAACGTCACAGTTGTGTTATGTTGAGATCGGTCTGTTTTCCAGCGGTCTTTTGAGGTTTACATAAAAAGGAGGAAACAATTGTGTTTGAGGCTCATGATATGTCATTACCACGTACAGAGCTGTAATTATTCATCTGTGCTTAGATAAATACAGTTTACATTCTACGGCACCTTTAAAGCTCTTGTGAAGGCTCTCTGTGCAGCGGGTGGAGTTGTTGTTTGGGTGCAGTTGAATGCGTTTACTTCAGTCTGTGAAACAACAGTAAAAGTTGTGCGTGCAACACAGCTGACCTAATAATCTGATGAAACGGCAATAGCAATGTCACGTGAATAATGCGAGTTTAGTCTCATCAGCCAATGACTGTTGGATGACTTACAGTAGTTTGAAGAGTTGCTGCTCCCCTTTATGAGCGAGTGTTTCCTCTGAGGTCTCTGCTCATCTACTCATATAATGAATGTACTGTTTGAAATCTAATGAGACTTAAGACCAACAGATGTCATCCTGCAAGAAGAAATGTTACTTGAAGTCAATCTGAAATCCATATCAATCTACATTACTGGTCTTTATTCTTCAGAGTGTGTTATGTCCAAACAAACCTGTACTCACCTGCTCCACCACTGACATCAACTCTCCAATCACCTAACCCTAACCTTGGTGACAACCTTCAACCTCATGTTAAAAATCTAGGGGTCTACTTTGATCCACTACTACAATTCGAAAAGCATGTAAATATGGTTGTAAAGAGCAACTTTTTTCACCTCAGATCTGTTGCGAAAGTAAAACCCTTTCTTTCTCGCAAAGATCTTGAAATTGTAATTCATGCATTAATTTCATCTAGGCTAGACTACTGCAATTCGTTGTACGTTGGCCTTCCTCAAAGCACTCTATCTGGGCTTCAAATGGTTCAGAATGCCGCAGCCAGACTGTTGACAGGAACAAAAAAGAGGGAGCATATCACTCCTGTTCTCGCCTCATTGCACTGGCTTCCGATCAAATTCAGGGTAGATTTTAAGGTACTTCTTTTTGCTTTTAAGGCCACGCATAAGTCGGCCCCACAATACATTTGTGACCTCATCCAACCATACACAGCTTCTAGGTCTTTGAGATCTAGCAACCAGCTTCTGCTGTCGATTCCTCGCTCTCGCTGTAAATCCAAAGGAGATAGAGCTTTTGCTGTTGCTGCCCCTAAACTTTGGAATAGTTTACCCTTTACCATCAGAGCCTCTCCATCCCTAAGTGTTTTTAAATCTAATTTAAAGACTTATTTCTATACCCTTGCTTTTGACTGATATTTTAATAGTTTTTTTTCCCTTCTTTTCTCTTTTTTGCTACTATATATATTTACATTTTATCTGTATTTTTTATTATTATTCAATGTTCTTTTATCTCTTTAAACTTGCTGCTTTTAATGCAACCTTCTGTAAAGCACCTTGGATCAACTGTGGTTGTGTTAAAGTTGTGCTATATAAATAAATTTGACTTGACTTGACTTGACTGTCATACAGAGACACTTTTAACAGCCAATTCATTCCTGATCAATACAATCAATGCCATTACAGAGATATGATCTGTCTGTTCTCCTAGAAAATATAACAGTGTGCCCTCATTTTTTAAACACAAAGATCTCCACCATATTATCACCAAACCTGAAACCACAGAAGTGTTTAATAAACAACCATCCACAGTTTAAACCCATTAATGAACGGTGCTTTACTTCTACTGGATCGGAAGTCTGGCTCTGTCTCTAGGGATTTTTTCTCACTAGGAATTTTTTTCCCACAGGATTTTTCTCCTAGGAGTTTTGAGAGTCAGCTGACATTGGCTTAACTTAAATCTTTCTTCTATATGTTACATTATTACCACACTGACTAGTAATTTTAGCAGCTGCTTTGCTACCTTTGTTGTCCTCTGGTTTTTCTGTGTTTCTCCTGATTTTATTCATGTTAAGCTGCTTTGAAACAAACAATTGTGAAAAGTGCTACATAAATAAAATAAAATTGAATATATCTATCAATCAGCAGTCACAAGGTCTCGACATCTGTGAGATCACATGAAGCTGTGGTCATGGTTATGAGTTATGTGGTTTGGTTATGAGGACTAAACATCATTCCTTACCTGAACAGATGGAATCACCAACACATCTTCACTGAGACATTTTAATGAAAACTCATTTAAGCATGTAATTAAAGACCTTCAGATGGACGATCATTAATGAAGCAGATTAATCTCAGTGTTGTAGAGTTTGAGACGCTGCCAATGACACTCTGTCGTCTCGCACATGACAGATAAATATTTACAGTCCAGATGAGTGTTGGATCAAGCAGAGCCCATCAGCACAGGAATGTCTTTCTTTGGATCCAGAAGCTGGCATGAGATTTTATTTCCCATCATCTCTGCTCAGTCAAACACAGACACGGAGACCTGACAGAATGTCTGGCGGCTCTTAACCACAGTAACTATTATGAGAAAAACTAAACTATCAAATATTTATCAGACGCGATGCTTTATTGGCAGAAGCGAGGGTTCATCCAGTAGCAATCTTGTGATTATTTGTGTTCTAAATGTTTTCCTCTTGAAGGCACAAGTGTAGTGTCTGGGTTTACACTAAGACCTTCAACAGACCTTCAATGCCTTCACCAGACACATCTGCTCTGTTCCAAACCTGACAGACCTGCCTACAGTACTTTATCTAAGACACGCTTCCTACAGAGGTCCGGACGTCACCTGACCCAAAAATATTGATTTTAAATGCAATCAATTCAACACCAAACTCTTCAATCTCTACACAAACGATAGGATCGCTGACCTATATGAGGTCAGGATTGACACCACATGATGTTCCAGCAGGACACCGGCAGTTTTAATGAACAACACACTTGATGGAGTCCTAAAAAAACTGCAACCGGTGCTGAGAGAAGCTGAAATCTCCAGAGACTCCAGAGCTGAAAACTTAAAGCAGATTATTATTCATTCATGTGAGGAACTGAATGAATTAAAACTGTCAATTAAAAAACAAACCAGCCGAGTCTTTATATGAAGAGATTATAGAGAGAATATTCTCAGTAATGATCTGCTCTTAAACAATCTTAATTAACTATTTAATTAAAACTGAATAAATGTCAATGGATTAAAGTATTTATGACATATTAACACTAGCAACGTATGTTTCTGTTGTATTACTTGATGTAGAATGAAAACATTTTTTATGATGTCAGGATGACATTTACAGACAGAAACATGAAGCCAAAACTCAATCTGCTATAATACTTACAAACAGACAACATTTACACTCCTTCATGTTGATCCAAACTCCAAAATCCAAAGATGGATTTTTATTGCAATTACTGTATTACTGTGTATGTTAGTTATAGTTATAGTTATATTAGTCATGCTTGCTTTAGCAAAAACATACAATAAGATCTAACATTAACCTTTTTTATATTGTGTATTTCTTTAGTAAGTCAAATATCGAAAGAATTGATAAGTTTGATTCAATGTCTTTGTTCTGATGAATATGAAGGAAGATATTTTGATGAATGTTTGTAACCAAACCGATCAGAGGCTCCATTAACTTCCATAGAAGGAAAAAACTAAATGGGGCCTCTGATTTGTTTGGTTTATACAAACATTCATCAAAATATTTTTTGTTTTGTTAATTAAATCAAAGACATGTATACAGGTTTGTAGCAACATGAGAGTGAATAAATGATGAGAGTATTTTCATTTCTGGCCCGGGTGAACTGTCCCTTTAAGAATGAAATCAGATCTTCTGTTGTGGATTTAGAGCCGGATTTTAACCTGCTGAACTTCTCATGAAACTTCTCGAGTTCGTCTGGCACAAGAATCAGACAGCAGCGTTTCCTTACTGTACACGAGGAAAACCAGACAGAGCTGAAGTCATAAACACCTACACCTGACTGATGATAAACTTCAACTGTTATGACAACATAATCTCAGGAGAATACACGTGTGTTTTACCTAAAGTGTGATTGGACCACACCTACATTTACTTACATTGTCTTATAGACTGGAGTGACATGTTGACAGGACTAATACATTAATTATTTATGTATTAACAGCTTTACAGATTTGTCCATATACCTATTCATTAATATTAAAATCACAGGCATTGGCATTTCTTACTTATATTAATGACATGTTTTCAGTTGAATTATTTATTTAGGACAGTTTCCTCAATAACCTAATGAAATGTTCATGACACAATATTAAACAAGACTACTAGACTTTAAAACCTTAAACTGAAAAACATTTCTGTAATCATTTAATCATTTTGTAATTTCAGCCCTTTATCCAGATCTTGATCCCAGTTCTCATCAGCGACCATAAACGGCAAATATCGCATTCGTCATGACTTTTAATTCAAATATTGCGCATCAAGAAGCTTTATGGCAGTGATATCAAACACTCATTGGCTCTTGTGGGCTACATCACAGATTTGTGACATTGCATTTAGGGGTGTGGTCCTGGTCAAGACAATCTCCTGAACTCCAAACTGAATGTCAGAATGGGAAAGAAAGGTGATTTAAGCAATTTTGAGTGTGACATGATTGTTGGTGCCAGACGGGCCGGTCTGAGTATTTCACAATCTGCTCAGTTCCTGGGATTTTTACAATGAATGGTGTAAAAAGGAAAAAAACATCCAGTATGCTGCAGTCCTGTGGGTGAAAATGCCTTGTTGATGCTAGAGGTCAGAGGAGAATGGGCCAACTGATTCAAGCTGTTAGAAGAGCAACTTTGACTGAAATAACCACTCGTTACAATCGAGGTATGCAGCAAAGCATTTGTGAAGCCACAACACGCACAACCTTGAGGTGGATGGGCTACAACAGCAGAAGACCCCACAGAGTACCAAACATCTTCACTACAAATAGGAAAAAGAGGCTACACCAAAATTGGACAGTTGAAGACTGAAAAAATGTTGCCTGGTCTGATAAGTCTCGATTTCTGTTGAGACATTCAGATGGTAGAGTCAGAATTTGGCATAAACAGGGGATATTTTTCTTGGCACACTTTAGGCCCCTTAGTGCCAACTGGGCATCGTTTAAATGCCACAGCCTACCTGAGCATTGTTTCTGACCATGTCCATCCTTTTATGACCACCATGTACCCATCATCTGATGGCTACTTCCAGAAGGAAAATGCACCATGTCACAAAGCTCAAATCATTTTAAATGGGTATCTTGAACATGACAATGAGTTCACTGTACTAAAATGGCCCCCACAGTCACCAGATCTCAACCCAATAGAGCATCTTTGGAATGTGGTGGAACGAAAGCTTCGTGCCCTGGATGTGCATCCCACAAATCTCCATCAACAGCAAGATGCTATCCTATCAATATGGGCCAACACTGAATAAATGCAACATAGAATTAAGGCAGTTCTGAAGCAAAAAGGGGTCTAACACAGTATTAGTGTGGTGTTCTTAATAATGCTTTAGGTAAGTGTGTATGTATGTATGTAACTATATTGTAACTAACATTTTCCTACATATTTCTGTCTGTTACGTTGCATAATATAAAAAGAATACATTGTATTTTTTGTATTTAAAGGGTTTGGGGTAGGGTTAGGGTGGTAACATTATTGTTAAAATGGTAAAAGGGAAATTCTACAGCAATCTTTAAGGTATGAAACATTTGTAAATTTTTTAAGTTTTGTAGCTGTAAAAACTTAATAATGCGTCTACATTGAACACTTCAGCATCTATGTAAACAGACATAAACAATATTTCTCTGTTAAAGAGATTATGAGATTTTGAAATTATGCTAAACACTGTGTGCTGAATCTACTTTTAAACTGGTCTACATGAAGTCTATAGATGACAAATACAGACTGATTTTCCTCACCTTGTGTCAGTCTTCTCACTTTTAGTTTTGCTTCTCTCTGCTTGAATCACAGAATAAAATGGTCTAATAATATAATAGATATAATAATATAAATACCAATAAACAAACAATATATTCATTCAAATCAAACGTTTTGTTTCTATTGATACATGAATCGTGTCATATATCACACTTACACTGTAAAAAATTTCCCTGTAAAATAACAGTAAAGAGCTGGCAGCAGAGACGCCAGCAGTATACTGTTATTTTTACGGTATTTATACGTAAAATGACTTTACGGTAGTAGTCTGTAAACCATAAAAACTGTATTGTTCTGTATTTATATAATTAACAGTAAAGAGCTGGCAGCAGAGACGCCAGCAGTATACCGTTATTTTTACAGTATTCATATGTAAAATTAATTTACGGTAGTAGTCTGTAAACCAGAAATACAGAATACTTCTGTAGTCACACTGTTAAATAATTTCACAGTCTAATACAGTAAAAAATAAATGCATTTTTCTGTGATTTATTTAGAAACTAAAATAATATTGTTTAGGTTTAAAGTAACAACCTAAACAATATTATTGTAATTTCCAAATAATCACAGAAATATGCAGCATTTTTGAAATAACATAAATTTAGTCTCTAAAAATTCTTCATTGATATTTAAAATATCAGTCTCCCATGAACTTGCCCAATGAATTCCCAGGGCTAAAGACAACTGCTTAAGATATGCATTATTGTGAATATTATGCAAAATAAGCAACAAAAACTTTCAAATCAAACACCTTTATTTCAAAGAGAAATGTCAATGTCAACATGAATACAAAAAAGGAAAGAAAATAAATCCTGTTGGACAATGTTGAAAAAGCTTTCTAGTAGTAAACAGAAACAGTAGTTTCTTGCTTTAGACTATGGCAATAAACGTACGTTCTTAAATTGCTCGTCAGAGACTGCCCCTATGTGAAGGGCATAACCTATAGTTTACTTTTTGAAAACATACCTAAGGCCATTTTGAAACTATTATAGTACAGTAGAACATTTTGTCAGGATGTATCAATAATAAGCATAAAAAACATTTAGGATGAAACCGTATAGGCACATGTGCCACTGCAAGCTAGACTTGCAGGTTACCTCTTAAAATTGTCCTGTGAGGTAGGTTTGTGTTTTTACATCTTAGTTCTTGTGGATCCAGAAGAGACGATCATCACTTTAGTAGCCGCTGTTCCTCTCTGCAGCATTATTCCAGTGCTGCCACTGTCAAAGAACAAAAAACAACCATACTCATAAATAAACTAAACAATCACGGATGTAAAGTATAAACTCCAAGCTAATGCTTATAAAGTTAAAAATACCAGTATAATTGTGGCAATGCCAGACTGTCAAAAAATGAGAGAAAGATTATATACTCACCGATCTATATGAAGTTCCAATAAAAAGTCAAGGAGATTCTTCAGTAGCATGGCCACGTGTGTATTTAACTGCAGAAGACGACTTCTGGACGATCACACCTTTCTTCTTAGAGACAATCTTGTCTGATGATTTTGGCATTTGTTCCTCTCTCTTGATTTATATCAATGAAGTGCCTAAATCAAAAGCAATTCATTGTTTTTTTGTCTTTCGTCATTGCACAAATTGAGTGGATTTAAAGGAATAGTCTACCCTTTTGCCATATTAAATTATGTTATTACCTCAACCTAGACAAATTAATACATACCTATCTTTTTTCAATGCGTGCACTGTACAACATGTTGTGAATGTGTTAGCATTTAGCCTAGCCCCATTCATTCCTATGGTACCAAACAGGGAAGCCACCAAACACTTCCGTGTTTTCCTTATTTAAAGACTGTTACATGAGGAGTTATACCAGTAAGTATGGTGCCACAAAATAAAACTTTTTTTTGGTACCATAGGAATGAATGGGGCTAGGCTAAATGCTAACACATTCATAACGTGCTGTACAGTGCACGCATTAAAAAAAAAAATAGGTATGTATTAATTCGTCTAGGTTGAGGTAATAACATAGTTTAATATGGCAAAAGGGTAGACTATTCCTTTAATGACATCAAATGGAATTATAATAAAGTCTATACCCTGTGTGTGTGTGTGTGTGTGTGTGTGTGTGTGTGTGTACCTGGTAATTATCACGTTGTGGGGACCAATTGTCCCCATAAAGATAGGAATACCAGTGTTTTTGTGACCTTGTGGGGACATTTTGATGTCCCCATGAGGAAACATGCTTATAAATCAAACAGAATGATGTTTATTGAGAGTGTGAAGTATCAGAAAGTTTTGTGTGATGGTTGGGGTTAGGGATTGGGGTAGGTACTGTAAGGGGAATAGAATATACAGTTTGTGTGGTATAAAATACATTACGTCTATGGAATGTCCCCACAAAACATGGAAACCAGAATGTGTGTGTGTGTGTGTGTGTGTGTGTGTGTGTGTGTGTGTGTGTGTGTGTGTGTGTGTGTGTGTGTGTGTGTGTGTGTGTGTGTTTGTGTGTGTGTGTGTGTGTGTGTGTGTGTGTTGAGGCTTGAAATGTACAGTACTAATTCCATTTTATGCATAAAATACAAACACATTAATTTAATTGTATATATCTATATAATGATGGCAGGGATTGAAGGGGTTTACCTCTGAATGAATTCCAGAGGGCAGGCTGTCTCATCTTGATACTGAAGGCTGAAAATGTAGTAGGTTGCAAACATAGCAGCAAGTCCAATTGCAAATGTTGGTGTGATGCCCTCAGAGCCCTTAAAGGTGATCATCCAACCCTTAATTGTGACTTGCCTTGTTGCACTTGAAACTTAACAACATGGAAATACTTGTTACCTTGTGTAAACATTTGTAAACTCAAGATGAATGGATAAAATATACAATGTGTCTATCAATGATTCTAAATTAAATGTATATTACCAGGTATCAGGCGAGGACTTGCAGGAAGACTGAGAGTTGTCTCAACGTCAGCTGCAGTGGCAGATACCTGAAGGGAACAAATACATTATCCTTACCATAATAAGATTTTTAAGAAGAAAATTTATAAAAAGGACAATAATTAGTAAACACTAGGTGGAATGTAACCAAGACGTGAACGAGGTACCTACAATCAAACTTCTAAATAGATTTAACATTCAAAATTTTAAGGGTAACAATTTATCTTTTTAACTCCATGTTGTCACACGTAGCTTACATGCAGCTTCCTTTGAGCCAAAAAAATATTTACACCTCTCTTTTTACATATGTAGTAGTACTCCCACAAACTAGTACACACATTGCATTCACAAAGAGTCCAGAAGGACAATATTTTCACACCAATTTGGCGTTTAAAAAGAAAAATGCAAAGCCTTGACTTTTCAACTTTAACCAAACTACAATTAGCTTTATTTTCTTGTTAACTGTTTGTAAAACACTTTTCATTAAAAGTCGACACAAACAAAATAAAACTCACCAAAACCATCTTGGATAGTCGATGTTCAAATAATCCTATGGTTTGGTTAAAGTCAATTTTTTAATAAGTGTTGTTTCTCAAATTCAGAAGTAGCCTACGGCTAACTTTACCAAAATTAAACAAAATACCACTCAAAAGTAATATTGTTTTGGCTATTCAAATCTAAGCCTCACTGTTCAATGACATGTTTAAATCCCTAGCAAGAGAAGCTTCTATCAGTTGATATCAAGCATTTTTGGCAATATGAATAAGATTTGAATTACCGTTTCATTTGTAGATGCAAGACCCGATGAATTTGATGAAGAACACTTGAGAATGTGCAGCACGTCATCTAAATTGTACGTCCTCTTCTGGAAAATCTCCAATCCAAATAATGGTTCCCGAAATTCCATCCAGGGGTTACTGACAAATTACTTCTGTATTTTTTAAAAGAAAATTGACCAAAAGCAAAAGGCTAGCCTCAATTTATAAAACTAATATTGCTTCTGACCGTGCTCCAAATTCCCCAGTCAACATGCATTTTCGAGAAAATACTGTATTGTCCTGTAATTTAAAACATCAACTTACTGTTGAGGGCCTCTGTCTTGTTGCTCCAATTTAAGCAGCCCACAATGCATTGCTAATTACAGTACTAAACTGTTTAACATGAAAACAGTATTTTAGTGTTGAAAATTGGCTGTAAATTTACGGCAATTGCTTACAGTGTAGGTCAGGGGTGTCCAGATCTTCTGGTGGTGGATGACTGTCCTGTAGAGTTTCGATCACATGGGTTTGATTAAACTCTGTAGGACACCGTGAAGGTCCGAACACCTTTGACCTTCAGTCAATCCACACATCACAGTCTGAGAACCAAAACCAAAATCACATCTGCTGTGAGCTCAGGTCTCTGGGTGGGTTCAGCATCACATCACAATGAGACAATGTCTGATCTGTGAATATATTCATCACACAAGAACCACTAATACTACACAACCAGAACCTGAAAAACAATCAGAAATGTGTCCCTGCTGATTCTCACAGTGGTTTGAGTTAATGTTTATGTGTACGGTTTTATAAAACTATACATTTCAGAGAAGCCTTTGTTAACAACAACTACATACTGTACAAACCCAAAATAAAGATGATGAAAATATGCTTGGAGTTCTTGACTGTCTTATCACTACAACCACTTCAAAACTACACACACTGACTGTCATGCAAAACAATTATCATCTTATGGGAAATGCATACATTACACAATAAACTTGATATTATAAAAGTATAAAGGTTTGATTGTTCAGGAGCTATGAAACAAACACTGTGTTTAAAGTGAATCCTACAGTACATACTGTATGCATATACGATCGGTTTGTTAGGAAAGTGTTTTGGTGAGACCGAACCCTCGAGCTAAACTACAAAGACACTCCAGTGTGAGAGACAATAATTGACCTTACTTTATAAAATTGTTTCCACAATTCTAATGGTCTGTTTACAAGCATCAGGCTACGATTATTTTAAAGGAGAGATACAGAAACATCCTAAGTCTCTCTATCGGTTTAGTAATTATAGTGAGTTTAGTATTTTGAACGAGTCAGATCACTGATTCACCGGTGAGTGAGCGATTCGCTGTGACCTCACATGTGCCGTCTCTGATCTTGTGTACATGGAAACATTCTGATACAATAAATGTTTTTGTTAAATTGATTTATTATTTAAGCGTCTCTCTCCAGCATGTCCACACAGGTTAGAGATGAACAGAAGAACTTTTCTCATTGTATATATTGTGTCCTGATCTTCACAAACCTTAAACATCTGCAGGATTAGCAGTGAAACACTGAGGTCAGAAGACTTTTACTGCGCTTTATCATCTACAAAGAATGCAATCTTCACTTTCACAAATCAATCAAGGAAATCATTCACTCCACTGATTCAGTCAAAAACTAAATAAAAAAGTGAACAGAAGTACAGTACAGTGTTAAACAACACAAACCCAAACAAAGCAGATCTATTAGTTATATCCTTACTTTTGTAAGCATGCCGACATGTGTGACTTTAAATAGATATAGAAAGCAACATACTCATTCCTTCACATACACACTATTAATAACTCACTATTGAGTTTGATTCATTCACAAGCAAAACAGCAGCACTTTGTTTGATGTTTATATAACTTCTTAAGGGGCTGAATTCACTGGAACAAAAACACAAAGTACATTCACTTCTATTTACTGTAACAGATGCTTTTATCCAAATGAGAATAACACAAACAGCAGTTATCCAGGAAACACAACAAACACACTCTTAAACCAAATATTAGTAAAGGACTAGAACAATAAAATACTGTATGATAAAAACACTTCAGTATTGACTCCTGAACAATCTCAAGTCTTCATCTGTCAATCACTCTCCTTTTGTACAGATATAGCCTAAACTGTGTCAATACAGCTGCTAGTACACACACACACACGCACGCACGCACGCACGCACGCACGCACGCACGCACGCACACACACACACACACACACACACACACACACACACACACACACACACACACACACACGTGCATGGCTCAGGATGAATGTGGAATTGCACAAAACGTCAAAATCTTCTGGAAACCTCCAGACAAACCACTCAGTGGTACTAAAGTTAGGCAGTTTATGGCGGTCATAAACTATCAAGATGTCTAATTTGACAAACACTGGTTTCACATTGCTCTAAATCTCACGTCAAAGACAGAAGGGTTGGGTTTAATGGCCGAATCAGTCGTCCTAAACAAACTTTCCAGAAAGAAATCTCTTAGAAGAGCAAACGAACGCTGTGAAAAGTGACACGTTAACAAAAAACAAATGTGAGTTCGTTCTGAATTCTTTCTGTTTTATAAATAAGAGAGAGCAGCACCACACGCAAAGTGCAGAAGAGATTTGACAGAGGCGATGTGTAAGCACCTGTAGTGGTAGGATTAATATCCTCTTTATAGTTCAGAGATACACCTGTATTTATGTTGTATGAAGAAGACATTAAAGCTCTCACAGCACACAACATTCAGTTCAGTTCTGTAGCGGCCCCTTGGATTTATTAATCAAAAGACGCAGAGAGTTTCAAACTGGTGTCGGTTTATTTCCTCTCAACGAACACCATGCACCATAAGCACCATGAACACCGTGAAAACTACAACAAAAACAGCAGAAATACAAAGTGTTTCTATGTAGTTTCACAAATAATTAGCACATAAATCATGTTCACATATTAATCATGTTTACATCATATGTAAATCATTTTAAATAATAGCCAATATAGAATGAACAATGTTTTTAAGCTAATATGACAAATAAAATATCACATGCTTCTTTAAATTAAACACAATATATTACAAATGTTTACAGAAAGAATATATATATGTTTATCAAGATAACACGTGTGACGAACTCATAAACAAATGAACTTCATGACATTCTCTTTTTCCACAAACAAAATCTTTTCTGAAAATAATACACAATACACATTTTTGAGTTTCATACCTCATTCCGCTCTCCAAGGGCACTAATTAAAGAGTTCTGCCATCAGCTAGCATGCTCTCTAGCTCGACACACACACACCCTCAAAGTTCAAGGCTCTTAAAAATAACAGGTACGAACAATACAAAAATAAAGTAAATCACAATGTAAACTTTTTCCTTACAGGATTCAAATGGATGAACATGATAAACACCTAATATGTTTACAAGTTTTTTACCGTTCTTCCGACGATGCATCAGCACCACATTGCGAAGCGTGTAACAGGAAGTTTAGCACCGTAAAACATTAGAAGAAGAAGACACGCCTTTCAAAATCAAAGCAGAACAGACCACAAGGTGGCACTGTAGAACTACAATGTCTTATTAACACGTAAATGTAACACTGTGTAGGAGAATATTAATGCAATTTATCAGACATTTACACTCCCACCAAATCCTAGTACAATGAATGAACAAATACACAAATAGTAAATGAATTGTACAGGATTTCTTGACTCTAAGAAATAAATAGCTTGAAGCTAAGCTATCAGAAGTGTAACTACATGTGTGTGTGTAATATCATGCATAATAAAGCAGTGTGTGTAGTGTTGTCAATTGCTTTCTTGTAATCAGTTCTCAAGGAGGAGCACCAATTTTTTGATTGGTCTCTCAATAACTGAGGGCTTGGAAGGAGGATCTTGTTTTTTATGAGGTTTTCTATCCCCAACTTGCACTTTAACTCGACGAACTAAGCCATCACTACTTTGAACAGTTTCAATCACTCGTCCAAGTTGCCAATGGTTTCTTGGGAGGTTATCGTCTTTTATAATGACAATATCATTCACCTTGAGGTTGCGTTGAGGTGAGTGCCATTTCTGTCTCAAGGATATGTTCAACAGATATTCCCGCTTCCAGCGGCACCAAAACTGTTCAATAAGATACTGAACTCTTCTCCACCTCTTTGTCGCATACAGGTCCTCCTTGACAAATACTCCAGGGGGAGGAAGAGCCACTTTAGATTTCATCATAATGAGGTGATTCGGTGTTATAGGCTCCAGTGCCTGCGGATCGTTGATTCCATCCACTGTTAACGGGCGACTGTTAACAATAGCCATGGCCTCGTATAGCAGTGTTCTGAGGGAGGCGTCATCAAGTCGACCTGAGCACTGTGCAAAGGTGGCATTCAGCACATTTCTAACGGTTCTGATCTGACGTTCCCAGACGCCGCCTGCGTGACTGTCAGAGGGAGCATTGAAAACAAATTCGCACTGCTTCTCAGTCAAGAAGATTTCCAGTAGCTTAGTGTCACATTTTTTAAGTGCTTCTTTGAGCTCGTTTCTGGCGCCAACAAAATTAGAGCCTTGATCACAGTGTAGTTGTTGAACAGCTCCTCTCAGACTGATGAAGCATCTCAAGGAGTTGATGAATGAGTCTGTTGACAAATCCTCAAGCATTTCTATATGAACTGCTCTAGAGTACAGACATGTGAAAATCAGGCCGTATCTTTTGTATTGCTTGCGAGCCTTTGTTACAATGAATGGACCGAAACAGTCCATGCCGCTGTATGTGAAAGGTGCCGAGGCTTCGACGCGTTCTTTGGGAAGTTCGGCCATTTGCTGTCTCTCTGTCGGTCGTCTCAGTTTCCTGCAAACCACACAAGTGTGTATCAGCTTAGCCACCAACTTGCTCCCACCAATTACCCAGAATCCATTGGCCCGAAGCTCCATTAAAGTCTGGCTTCGACCCTGATGGCATGTTTTAGCATGGAAATGGGACACAATCAACTTGGTGATGTGGCTGTTATTTGGTAAGATGACTGGGTGCTTCACTTTGTGACAGAGCGATGACTGTTTCAATCTCCCACCGACACGGAGGAGTCCTTCAGACCAGATGGGGTCGAGACGGAAGAGAGAGCTTGAGTTTGGAAGTTCCTTTTTACCCTGAAGCATCTTTATCTCCTTAGGGAAAGCTTGCTGCTGTACGATCTTAATCACTTCATCTGCAGCCTTCTCACGCTCCTTAATAGTCACATACTCACAGTGTTGTTTCGATTTGGAGCCCAGCCTCTTGATTCTTGAAACCACTTTAAGAATTGTTGTCCAGGAGGAAAACTTACTCAAACGCCTGAGGATGTCATTGTAGTCTTCGGCTTCTGTTGCAAGCACCTGAATTGTTTTGACTTCAGGATCACCAATGAGTAATTCTGATGGAGTGCTGGGTGTTAGATGTAATTCACGCTCCCAGAGAAACTTCGGTCCTCGCAACCAGTTTGTTGAATTAATGTCTGAAGCACGAAGACCTCGGGAAGCATGATCGGCCGGGTTTTCTGCAGTGTCCACATAGTGCCACTGACTGGGATCACTGTTATCCCTTATCAGTTGAACACGGTTCGCAACAAATATGTGGAACCTACGGGCATCATTGTTAATGTACCCAAGCACGACTTGTGAATCTGTCCAGAAAACCTCTTCATCAATTTTTATGTCAAGCTCACCCTTTAACATGACACTGATTTTTGTAGAAACCACCGCTGCCGCAAGTTCTAATCTCGGGATACTTGTGACTTTTGAGGGTGCAACCCTTGCTTTCGCCAACACGAGAGTGCAATGGACTTGGTCCCTGTCATTTTGGTATCTGAGGTAAGAACATGCACCATATCCCACGCAGCTGGCATCTGAAAAATGGTGCAGCTCTACTCTAACAATGTTATGGAAGTCATATGGGTGGTAACATCTTGGGATTGAAACCTCTTTCAACTTGTGAAGACCATTTATCCACTCCTCCCACCTTGACCTCATATCTTCTGGTAGTGGATCGTCCCATCCGATGCCTCTGTGACACAGCTCTTGAAGTATGCGCTTTCCAGTTAGGCTGAATGGAGCGACGAATCCAAGTGGGTCATAAAGCGAGGCAATGACAGAAAGGCAACCACGCCGGGTTGATGGCTGATCTTTCAAGCTGCTGTTAAAGCTGAAAGTGTCGGTTTCAATCGACCATTGAATGCCGAGTGCACGCTCTGATAGGGTTGAATCTAGTCCTAGAGGTTCGATGGTTGCTGCTCTTTCTGAGGGATCTAAGCAGGTGAGGGCTGCTTCCTCGTTTGAATTGAATTTGTGAAGGCGCAGGCCTCCTCTTTTGCACAACTCCTGTGACTCAGTGATCAGTTTCTTGGCCTCTTCGACTGATGGGACACTGACCAGCCCGTCATCAACATAAAAGTTTTTCTCTACAAATGTTGACGCCAGAGGGTAGGTAGCTTTGTGTTGCCGCGCCAGATGCTTCAAGCCGAAATTCGCACATCCTGGCGACGAGGCGGCTCCGAAGAGATGAACCGTCATCCTGTATTCCTGTGGTTCCTTCTCCAAATCTCCACCTTTCCACCAGAGGAATCTCAGATAATTCCGGGATTCTGGAGTGACAGAGAACTGATAAAACATTCTTTCAATATCACAGATGATCGCTACGGCCTCCTTCCTGAAGCGGCAAAGAACTCCTAGCAGAGGATTGATAAGGTCAGGCCCAGTCAGTAGAGTGTCATTTAAAGAAACACCATGGAATTTGGCTGAACAGTCGAATACGACTCTTAGCTTGCCTGGTTTCCTGGGGTGATAGATGCCGTGATGTGGAAGATACCACTCCGTCTCTCCCTCAGATGTTGTAGGGGCAGGCTCTGCTTCACCCTTGTTAATTGTTTCTTCCATGAATGTTTTGTATTGATTATAGTATTGTTCATTGGTCTCTAATTTCTTCTTAAGGCACTGCAGGCGCACTGTGGCTAGCCTCTTGTTGTTTGGTAGGTATGGTGGACTGTTGCCCTTGAATGGGAGGGGCATCTCATAATGTCCGTCTTTCTTCTGAGTGATGTTGTCACTGAGGAACTGTATGAATTGAACATCATTCTGGGACACATACTTATCTTCATAAGTTCTCTCGGTGAAGTCTGATTCTAGGACTTTAAGAACATCTGTCGCCGATGGAATTGTCAGTTCTTTTACTGTGAGCCGATGCACAAAGCTCTGACTTCCTTGTCTGTCTAAGTGGGGGTTTGATGAGCCTATGATACTCCATCCTAATTCTGATCTCTGTGCAAACGGTTGATTTTTGTCACCAATGATGACCTCAAGAGGAGCTAGCGCTGATGGACAGTCATATCCAATAAGAAGCCCTACATCACAGTCTTGAAGGGATGGTAGCTTATCTGCCAAATGTCTGAGATGAGGCCACTGTAATGCAGTTTCCTTCGTTGGGACGTAAGACTTGTCCACCGGGATAAAGTCACGGCTGTAGGCCTGCTGTACTGGGATGTGGTTCTTAGAGTGCAGTCCTCGAACTTGTAGACCATGGACATTCTTGCTAGATATGATTGTATCAATAGCAGTCATAGTACTCAGTTTCAGTTTTACTGGTTGAGCATCAACATTCAGCTTGTCAAGTACATCATCTAGGACAAACGTTGAGTCACTCTGTGTGTCCAGTATGGCATATGTAAGTACTTCTCTGTGTGGCTCTTGTATTGAAGACACAAAGACTGGGACGATACTTGAGGTAGCAGAAGCGTGTTGTGTTGATGAATGGGATATGACCTTGTGCGTTTCCAAGCTTGCATGGTTTTCTACGGAAGTGGAGCTATTCGTTGTTGCTTCCACAGGTCTTTGTTTCCTGTCTTCGTGCAAGCAGGTTGGGTGACGACGGCTGCATATATTGCATGTGTGTCGCTTCTTACAATCCTTGGTCATGTGACCCTTCCTCAGGCACCCAAAGCAGAGCCGATTTTCATGGATGAATACCTTTTTGTCTTCACTACTCTTCGCTGCAAAGGCAGGACACTGGGTGATGTAATGAGCTTCACTTTTACAGACGGAGCAAGGTGGTTTTGGTTTACTGCCGTTTGTTTCTTGTTTCTCCGGAGCGAAACTCTTTGTTTGTGTATTTGTGTTGAAAGCTTTGGCTCTCTTTGGTGATTTGTCATCTTTGGCCTTGAAATTTATCAACAATGGAGAAGCAATAGGGTTGCAAGCTATCCGTGCCTCTTTGCTCAGGAACCTTGTGAAGCATGCAAGATCTGGATAGCTTCCAGACGTGTCAAGTTCCTCTACAATAATTCGACTCCACTTGCGCACAATCCATTCTGGTAGCTTTTTGAGTAACTTGTGGTTTTCCTCGCAATCATTAAGGATAGCTAGTCCTTTGACATATGGAATCGCCTCCGTGCAGCCTTGGAGGAAGTCAGCGAACTCTTGTAGTGCAAGTGGGTCGTTTGTGTTGATCCTTGGCCATCTTGTGAGCTTATCTCGGAAAGCCTTTTGTATGATGAACGGATCCCCATATCGGTCTTGTAAGACTTTCCATGCTCCATTGTATGCGCTCTCTGAATCTCGATAAAAGAAACCTTCTACAGCTTTGCGCGCCTCTCCCGCAAGATAATTTTTGAGATAAAACATCTTTTCACTTGGTGGGAGAGGTTTTCTGTCAATAAGAGCTATGAATGACATTTTCCAATCGGTAAACTGTAAAGGGTCACCACTGAACGTGGTTGGTTCAGGGATCGGCAAGCGGTTCATGCTTAATGAGCTGGCGATTGCTTGGGCAAGACTGGCAGACTCCTGAGTCATTATCACTTCAGGAGCAACTTGGTGAGGTTGGAATGATACTGCATCAGGATTTAATCGAGGTTTGGTTTCCATTCTGTAGCAAGCAGAGTTAGTTTTGTCATTAAACTCCTCATCATGGTCCTCAAAACCTTCAAAACCGTCATATGCTCTCACACGAGCTGCTGCTATAGCAACGTCTTTTGCTGCTTGTAACTGCTGCAATTTTGCTCTTTCTTGTTCCAACTGTTGCTGCATTTCCACCTCTTTTTGTTTCATTTCTGACACCATTTTTGCCTCTTTAAGTTTCCATTCACCTTCTAACTTGCGAAGATGTGCTTGCTGTGCTTGGATTTCTTTCATGGCTTTTGATTGTTCCAGCTTAGCCGCAAGCTCTGCTTGTGCATCTACTCTGCTGCTGTGAGTACTGGTTGAGCTGGAGTGGTTGCTCAATCTCTCCGGTGACTCTGAGATTAACGTTTCAGTTTTTGTGTGGCCAAAGACAGACCCATATTCATCTTTGTTTAATGTTTCTCTTACCCTTTCCTTCTCAAGTTGATCATTATAATCTTGATTAATAGTCTCTAGACGGTTACTTATGAGGTCACAAATGTCTTTTGTTAGCGTACCACAGGCATCCATTTTCTTTACAATCTCTGGTGTGGTGTTACTGTTCCGTAAGATAGGTTCATACTGCTGGCTAACGTCATCATGCTTTGCTTGAATGTCTTGTTGTAATTCATTAAGTTCTTCTGATGAACAGAGGGTTTTTAATTTTGTCCTAGTCTTCCTTGCTACCAGCTTCCAAGAGTCATAGGTTTTGTTAAATGCTCTCTCACGTTTTTTGGTGTCTTGGTCATGCATCTCTTGGCCTTTCTCTGTAAACTTTCTCTCACGTGAGCTGGATCTGCATGGTGTGTCTTTATGTGACATTTTGTTTGTTTGTTTGTGCTACTGCTTTAAGTCGAATTTAGCCTTTTATTGTCCTATGCCTGATTTACACTTATAAGCTGTAGTTATGCCTTACCACAGAGTAATATTTATGTCAAGCATTAACAGATTATGGACATCCAAAAGGATTTTTGTATAAAACAGTAACAACAAATTCACACTTTAAACATTTTCATAAAGACATGAAATAATCACCATTTTTGAGAAAGTTGAGAATAAGCTTTCAAGTTAATTTTGACCTTTATAATACCATATCATTTACTTAGTCACTTTTTGTAAGCTTGGGTGTGTAGAAATCGTCCCTTTTGCTACTTTAGCATCCAGTGTCTTTTTTGCATCTCTAGTTGTACCTTTAGCGTACTGTCTATTTTAAGTCTTGCCTGGGTGAAGGAGTTGGATGCAAACGAAGTAAACTGGCTGGTAGATTGGACCTCAAATGTGATGGCGTCAGGTCTGGTGCAGCAGTGAGTTTTCACTGTAGCGGCCCCTTGGATTTATTAATCAAAAGACGCAGAGAGTTTCAAACTGGTGTCGGTTTATTTCCTCTCAACGAACACCATGCACCATAAGCACCATGAACACCGTGAAAACTACAACAAAAACAGCAGAAATACAAAGTGTTTCTATGTAGTTTCACAAATAATTAGCACATAAATCATGTTCACATATTAATCATGTTTACATCATATGTAAATCATTTTAAATAATAGCCAATATAGAATGAACAATGTTTTTAAGCTAATATGACAAATAAAATATCACATGCTTCTTTAAATTAAACACAATATATTACAAATGTTTACAGAAAGAATATATATATGTTTATCAAGATAACACGTGTGACGAACTCATAAACAAATGAACTTCATGACATTCTCTTTTTCCACAAACAAAATCTTTTCTGAAAATAATACACAATACACATTTTTGAGTTTCATACCTCATTCCGCTCTCCAAGGGCACTAATTAAAGAGTTCTGCCATCAGCTAGCATGCTCTCTAGCTCGACACACACACACCCTCAAAGTTCAAGGCTCTTAAAAATAACAGGTACGAACAATACAAAAATAAAGTAAATCACAATGTAAACTTTTTCCTTACAGGATTCAAATGGATGAACATGATAAACACCTAATATGTTTACAAGTTTTTTACCGTTCTTCCGACGATGCATCAGCACCACATTGCGAAGCGTGTAACAGGAAGTTTAGCACCGTAAAACATTAGAAGAAGAAGACACGCCTTTCAAAATCAAAGCAGAACAGACCACAAGGTGGCACTGTAGAACTACAATGTCTTATTAACACGTAAATGTAACACTGTGTAGGAGAATATTAATGCAATTTATCAGACATTTACAAGTTCATTGATCTGAATCAGGGAGACACACAAACTGAAATGATTAAACTCAAACTGATGATTAAACAACAAAGACATCAAACATGTGGAAGTGAGTTTATATTGCGTGGCTACAACTTTAAATCCTTAAATCGAAAAAATTACAAAGAGGGAGAAACTTAAAGGGTTTGAAGCAGGACCTGTGTGAAACACTTGTAACATTCCACTGCCATATAGTATCATATATACTGCATCGCTATGGTAACGGAAGCCCTTATATTGTGGGTTAAATGGACTTGACCTCAGCAATAGTAGAGCTCATTAAGGTGCATGCCGCAGAAGATCACAGGCAACATGTGGACACGCCGAGACACGACTCACCTCGTAAATTCAACACGACGTCTACGTCGACTCGGCACTGAAGTACAACACGCTTACGTGCATGCTTGAGGAAACAACATATCATTACTGGACAGCAGGGGAGACAGACAGACACATGTTTGATGTTAGTGCACTACACTAATAATTCTAGCATACAGTGCTGTTCAAAAACTTTGCAGGGTACTAATAAAAGTCAATAAAGTGCAAAAATGTTAGAAATAGAATTTTCTTCCTTATTTCAAATGTTTTCAAAACATTACACAGTTCATTACAAATCAAAGCATTTACACAATTTACAAGTCTTGTAAGGGAAGCAAAGAAAACAAAAATATTAAGCTGTTTAAAAAATAGCAGTTTTAACATTTTTCTATGTATACAAAACTGAAGACATTTCTTAAGATTTACCTTCACTTTAAACTATTAAATGACTAATATTTATTTAACTGCTTGACACCTGTTTCAAATTGAATCAAATATCTTCTGAAACTTAGAAACAGATATGTCAGCCCAGAATCCACAGTTTCTGTCAATCTTTAGGTTTTGCTTCAGAAACTGCATTTTTAAAGTCACCCCACAAGTCTTCAATGGGGTAGAGATCGGGCCGAATCTTTGCCATCCTGAATCTTCTTCAATCTGTTTTAATAGTAGTTGCTTGTTTTCTTCTACGTGTTTTGTTTGTGGGTTGCCATTTTGAAACACTTTAGCTGAGAATCATAAACTTTGCTGCATTTCTTTATACATTTTCTCCTCTCAAATCAATGTTTTAATAAAAATTGTGTTGTTACTCTAAGAAATGTTTGAAACGACCCATTTTACTGAGAAATTCAGCAGCAGAAATATTTTACAACAATGGTTGAAACAATTTGCTTTCCCTCATTTTTAAAGGGCATCCATTATGCATTATGTTTGGACATAATGTGTGTTGGCAGTGTGTGAACACAACCACCCTATACGATGTAAAAAATCCACCTTCTCCTGTTTTAATCCCCATTAAACCAAGGCAGTCTCTTTAAGCCGTCTTGATTCTCTTATCAATGTACGGTCACACTGAAAAAAGCCACGCCCACTTACAGTCCTGCATTATCATAGTTACCACCCTCAGCGAGTTATACTAACCCTAACTGAAAAAGCTCACTGTCTATTTGTAAGAAAGTAAGGAGCTGTAGCTCATTTGCATTTAAAGGTTCAGACATGAAAACATCATGTTTTTGCCACAACCCAAATAAGGTCATTTTGGAGATGATATAATAAATGATCTGTGGGGTATTTTGAGCTTAAACTTCACAGGCACATTCTGGGCACACCTGAGACTTATATTACATCTTGCAAAAATGCATTAATAGTCGCCTTTAATACAGGACAAAAGAGCAGTTTTTCTAATTAAACTTCACATTGCTATTATTTTGATCACAACCCTTTAAATAAATGAGTCTATAATCCAGAACAAGAATTGTGGATATCATTACCAATGGCCCATTTGTTTTTCTATTCCACTACTACATCTGTAAGTAAATAATTTCCAATGCAGAAATAATAATATTACTAATAACAGCGGTTTATCAGGTTACTGATGTTGCACTGCTTTTTTAACATCTCTGTATGTATAGTTAAAATAGGCTGTGAATTATTATACATATAGGTGAATCTGTATAGAATAAGCATATGTATTCATGACAAATATATTGAACCATCTGTTTATATTTTCCTAAACCCTTGATGAGTTCAGACATCAGAAAAATATCATCTATACTCATGTTTTCTATAAATATACATGTGGTATGGATGTGACAAAAATGTCAAGGTTTTGTGAGACATACTTTTTTAATTCAGTAAAATGTGTGCATTTATGAGGAAGAAACTATATTATGGATGTGACTTCCTTAAAGTATGGAAAATAATTTATAAAACGCTTAAAAACTTAAACAGAGACCTTGTTTTTTTTCTTGACAAAATTTGATCAGACAAAAATGACCTGAAACTGAATTGAAAACGCAAAAACCAATACCAAGATGACAACTGAATGTCACACAGTGTAATTTAACAACAATGCAACATTTAACACTACAAAACATTTCACATCCTATATTAATATATAAAAGATCATATACTTCACACATACAATAATTAGTACATTATTTAGTAAGCCAGATCTGACTGCAGAACACACTATTCTTTATTTTACCAAATGAAATAAGTTTTCACAGACAGCTGATCTATAGTTAAAGGTAGGGTATCACATTTTGAAAAATGCTAATGGTAGCCAACAAGCAATGAAATCACAATCCCACCCTCCAGTCAAATCGCCATCCAAAGTCACACCTCTTTTAAAACATGTACAGATGGTCACATCTCATGTCTCATTCACCAGTGAGAAAACTTTGCAGTACAAAGTGAATAACATTACCAAAATAACCAACATAAACAACTGGTTTACATCGGTTGTGTAGACGTAGTAACTATATCGTTACGCTAATCCGTAAACGAAAACACAAATTTCATAAGCAACAATGTTTCATCTGAATCCATCTCATTACAAACATATCGCGTACCTACCTTACCAAAATAAACAATGCAACGACCCTTTCAGACCCTTTGCCTCCTGCAGCTGTTTGCATCTCGTGGTAAAGCAGTAAAGTTGCCGATGTTAATTTGGTTTTTTGTTCTTTGCTGATCCAGACAGTTTTTGCTGTTGTTGTTATAAAAGATTTCTTTCGTTTTGTGGCTCCTGTGCAGGTTATCAATTCAACAGAAAAGTTTGCCATTCTCACTGTTTACAGACAGGAGATGAGCGCATGTGAACGCGATTGATTTTATAGATGTATTGATCATTGTAAGTTCATGTAAGCTAATGCATTAACTAAATACAACCTTATTATACACTGAAATAATCTACTCTGGTATGAGAGAAATAATAAACTTTGGTCCTTTGAATGATTTGAAAACAATGCACACCTGTAGCATTACCTCCTTGGGTTTGCATTATTTTTGAATAATTCAACGGCTCAGACAGATCTGTAGATGAACCAGTGCAGTTGTTGTTTGTCTGTACAGAATGGAGGAGCAGCTGAAGCAACACAACAACCTCTATAACCTATGTGTGAGTCTGCTGGGTCTGTGTGTGTGTGTGTGTGTGTGTGTGTGTGTGTGTACCTGGTAATTATCACGTTGTGGGGACCAATTGTCCCCACAAAGATAGGAATACCAGTGTTTTTGTGACCTTGTTGAGGACATTTTGATGTCCCCATGAGGAAACAAGCTTATAAATCAAACAAGATGATGTTTATTGAAAATGTGAAGTATCAGAAAGTTTTCTGTGATGGTTGGGGTTAGGGAATGGGGCAGGTAAGGGGAATAGAATATACAGTTTGTACAGTATAAAATGCATTACGTCTATGGAATGTCCCCAAAAAACATGGAAACCAGAATGTGTGTGTGTGTGTGTGTGCGCGCGCGCGTGGGTGTGTGTATGTGCAGTTTGTGTACAAATGTGAGTGTGTGTATGAGTGTGTATGATTGTGTGTGTGTCTGTGTGCGTGTTACACTAGAGCCACCTTATGTTCTGATTTATCAAATCTGTTTTTAAACTATTTTAATATGTTTCAGTTTTCAGTGCTTTGTTTTATTGTAAAGTTAACCATAACCATAACGCCTATGACACAATTCAAAGCATGTGTTGGTCTCTGTTCACTTACCATCTCTCACATCATACTAGCTTTCAATCAAAAAATTTGCACTTTAATTTTTGTCATTTTATCAAACATGAGGAAACGATTCAGAATGAGACAATCCCAATACTTTAACAAAACATTCATTAAGTTCATTACTCATGACTAAGAGGGTGGAAACTGAAGAAAACGCTGCAGACCTCTATATGTAACGTACCCAAACACAAAAATATACAGTATGCACACATAAACACAAAACAAATATCATGAAAACATTTAAAACTCAATCAATCTGGACTATTTTTAATAAACAATGGCATGATGACATGAATGTGTAATGCATAGCAAGAATTAGGCAGAAGATTAAGAAAGGGCGTTGCACATCATTTAAAAAGCGTCCAAGTCTGATTCAACTTTTCCAACCCTTCATCCAGACAGCATCTGAGGTAAATGTGTGTCAGTATGTCATAGGTATCCCATGAGCACTGAAAACAGACCTGGCATCTGTCACAAAGACAATGAAAACTCTTCTAATCTAATGCTCAGGATATCACAGGATCATGGGTCTCATAGTACAAAGGTCATCAAGTCTCTCTCTAAAACCAGAAGACCAAAACCATCTCGTAAAACCCAGCAGCACCTTACTGACTTCACAGTTTCATGACCTCAAACACCATTTTATCTTCAGGCATTTCCTTAAGTGTCTAAAATCAATTTTGTAGATTAGAATAAACTGAGGCCACTTATAGATTCCTTCACAAAAATGCAACAAGTAATTTCCACATCTCCATGAGGGTTATTTTATATATATATTTGAGGCATCAGTTTTAAAATAAGAACTTTTAAACCACAACTTCTTGTCTTGCACTATCCATGTGAAACACCAGTGCAACCTTACGTATTACATAATCACATGGAAAGGTCACGCATTACATCTGTGAAACACACACTTGTGGACCATTTTAAACAATAAACTGACACAAAGACATTTATTGGTATCATACGACATACAACAATGTCTGAACGCTCCTCTTTCTCTACACTTGTAAACACTGGAGCGGTAGTTTTGCATACGTCATGCGTGACCTTTCCATGTGATCACATAATACGTAAGGTTATGCTGGCGCATCAGATGCTTAGTGCAACACGAGAAGTTGTGTTTTAAAAGTACTTTTATATATTTTTGGGTGAAAATGATGATGGTTTCACTAGATAAGAACCTTATGCCTCAGTTGGGATTATTTAGAGTCCTTTGAAGATGCATTAAAACTGCAAACTGTTGAGGTCCAATAAAGTCCAATATATGGAGAAAAATCCTCAAAAAAGAAAATTTCTTCTGGACTGAACAAAGAAAAACAAAAACATCTTGGATGACATTGGGGAGTAAATTATCAGGGGTTTTATGAAAGTGGAATATTCCTTTAACATGTTATGTTGATCATAAAAACTCTTTTGGGCACAATGTGCTTTAAATATTCACTAATAAAGAGATAGGATAAAGAGTTGTTGTTTTCAAACCATTAACACAACCTCAGCAGAATGTTTAAAACACCAATAATCTCCATTCAATCAAATAAAAGATTGACATATATAAGATCATCATGCATTTGACTGTGAAAACAGTAGTAAGGTATTGAATAGCACGAAGCAACTGTATTTACACTAACATCCGTCTTTAAAGCCATTAACTGAGTGTGGACGTCGAGTCCCTCTTTAAATCCCATCAGATGAGGAGAAGATTTGTCTTCTGGAAACCTTTAAAGTGCTCAGAAAGGGCAGAAGACACGGACTCATGGGGGGTGGTGACTTCAAAGCAACTTCTGATTTACAGCACTGAGACACGCTGGCTTATATTTCTGCTGCTTGAAGGAATCTTGTAACCTCTAACTACTCTTATCTGACTGAAGGAACGTTTGTATGGTGCCTGACCTTTCAAAGCTAATAAAACACTCAAGAGAATCAATCATCAAACACAGAGACTGAATGGGGCTACGTGTCACACAGGATATATCTTAAAAACTTCATGCTTCAGAGTTCAATATCAAGAGCTCAGATGTAAAATCCTCTAAGTGCGTCTGATACGTCTTCTTATAAATGAGCATTTTTATCAGACTCTTCATGGATTCTGTTAATAAACGGCTATTTCTGAATGACCTGAGGCCGAGATTAAGTGGATTTGAAGTGAATGTATTTGATGAACGTATAATACATGAAGAGAGCATTTGGTTAAAGGACTCCACTTTCAAAGAATCCTGATCATTTACTAGTTTTGCTTTCTTTGTTCAGTCGAGAAGAAATTAAGATTTTTGAGGAAATCATTCCAGGATTTTTCTCCATAATATTGGACTTTATTGGACCTCAACAGTTTACAGTTTCAATGCAGCTTCAAAGGACTCTAAATGATCCCAACCAAGCCATAAGGGTCTTATCTAGCGAAACCATCGTCATTTTCACCCAATACATTTAAAATAAGTACTTTTAGACCACAACTTCTTGTCTTGCACTAGCCGTGTGACGTGCCAGCACAACCTTATGTATTATGAAACTACATGGAAAGGTCACACATGACGTATGTGTAATTAGAGAAAGAGGAGCGTTCAGACATTGCTGTATGTCGTATGATAGTAATTAATGTCTGTGTGTCTGTTTATTGTTTAAATGGTCCACAAGTGTGCGTTTCACATACGTAATGCGTGACCTTTCCATGTGATTACGTAATACGTAATAAGCTGTGGTTTAAAAGTTAGGGTTTTTTTCTTGTTGAAAATGATGATGGTTTTACTAGATAAGACTCTTATGCCTCGGTTGGGATCGTTTAGAGACCTTTGCTTTGAAACTGTTGAGGTCCACTAAAGTCCACTATATGGAAAAAATCTTGGAATGTTTTTCTCAAAAACGTAATTTCTTCTTGACTGAACAAAGAAAGACATCAACATCTTGGATGACATGGGGGTGAGTAAATTATCAGAATATTTCTATGAAAGTGGAATAATCCTTTAAAGAGGAAATTTCACAAAGCTTTTTAAAGATGTCAAATAAATCTTTGGTGTCCCCAGAGTACATATGTGAAGTTTTAGCTCAAAATACTCCAAAGATAATTTATTATAACATGTTAAAATTGACACTTTGTAGGTGTGAACAAAAATTTGCCATTAAAATCCAAATGAGTTGATGAAATGCAAACACTGATCACCATAATGGTGGTTTGTTGAAATTGAAACTCAATTGTGCTCTCAATTATTTTCTCTCTCTCTCTCTCTGTCTCCAGTAAATGGCCGTGCTGTGTTGGGATAGATCAGATTAAGGGCGGTATAATTATTAAAAGATCCCCTTCTGACATCACACAGGGAGCCAAATTTTATTGACCTATTTTTTCACATGCTTGCAGAGAATAGTTTACAAAACTAAGTTACAGGTTTTACAGTGATAACTTACCCCGCTTTGTGTCATTGTAACAAGATCATTGCAAAATGATGGTGAGAAATATTCTCTGGAGTAAAAGCATAGCCCCAGTCTACAGTAGATGTGTGTGTGTGAGACACAGATAAGTGAAGCACAGAGGAAGTTCTGTAGACCAACTCACAGTGTTTGTGTTCTCTCACTCCTCACAGGAAAGAGAAACACAAACTTCCTTTACTAAAGCACTGCCAAAACATAAAAAACAGACCAGAAGCCAGTTATAACACACACACACGCACGCGCGCTCTCTCTCTCACACATACACACACAAACACTGCAGGTGTCACAGTGCCATCTGCTGTCAAAAAGCGCAAAACAGTGCTCGTGTCGTGTGTAAATCTGTTTTTACTTTGTGTGTACTTCTCGCCAAGCTGATTCATTTTAATAAACCTTTACTTACCTGATTTCTTCCTGCAGTACACCGGTACTTAGTTATGTGTCTCATAAAATGTTTGAAATAAGTAAGATATTCCCTGATGTGATTAAACATTAAATACTACAAAACAAACTGAGTGGTGTTCTGGCGCACACTGCGCGCGGCAGTGAGCACGCATGCGTCAACTAGCGGCTGATAACTGCTGCAGGGTTCTGGCTAGAGGGGATACAACTACAGACAAATCTCGCGAGATGTTGGGTTGAGGGTAGGATTAGGATAAAATGAGCGCTCATACGGCGGGATTTTACGAGATTTGGGTCGTAGCTGTATCCCTTCTAGCAACAACCATTCTGCAGCTTTGGCTGCAGATCAAATTTTAGCCCCGACGTCACGTCACTGTAACGTATGACGTCAAAGTACCGCGAGAGCCTGAGGTAGGTGCCGCATGGACATAGAGAATACTGACATGACATTTCTATATTAAAAATGTTCATGTGACCACCACATTTTAAAATTCACTGTCATACACAGATATATTCATACTTTTTGGTTACAAAGTCTGTCCTTTTTGCAGTAAAATAGGCCTACAAACTCAGACACGTGAAAGTAAAGGATGAGAATGTTAGCCACAATAGATTGATAGTTAGCTTACATGAGGTGTTGAAATGAGGCATATAAAATAATGTATCCAGTATTTTGGGTATTCAGAACAAGCTGACATGTTTTTGTCTCACATGGGGTTGTATGCAATAGGTGTAAAGTAACCCTGGGCTCTTCTTCATCTCTATCTCTATCTGGTGTTGTCTGGGTCTCTTGTGACTCCTCTTGGGTCTCCAGAGGGCTCATTAAAATCAAGTGAATGCTGTGCAAAGTCGATTCACACTGATATCCACATATACAGAATTATTATTATTATACTATCAGCTCACAGATATATACAGTTTTAGCCCAGTTAAGTCATATAGTGCTCATATAGAGTGTAGTAAGTGCAAGACCATGATAAAGAGCTGTTTTTAGAAATTTGGAAATAAATTGAAACATGCAAAACACCCAAATCAAAGAAATAATTAAGATGATGTACTTTATCATTAAACAAAGTTAAGCAGTCTTGCACACAAGGTTGGATTTTCTAAGATGCTCTTTGAACAAAATCAAATCACGCTTGGAAAAGGACAAATAAATCACATTAAACTTAAACTACTGATGAGATCATTTATAATAAAAATAAAAAAGACCTCTAGGGTGTTTTTTTACAATGACATTGTTGAACATTTCAACACATCTATTTTTTATTATTTGTATATCCCCTGATGTTCTTAACTCTGTGACAAGAAATCAGTTGATTTAAAGATGAATTGTGTTTTTGTAGCCTCACAACTGTAATAAATATCTAATACATGATGACTGATCAAATCAAAGATGGGCTTAATTCCCAAAGAAAGGAAGGGAGAGAGAGAGACAGAGTACAGAATTGAGTGCTGATGTCTGCAGGTCATTTTCAAGCATTTCAGATTTCCTGAATCATCAGAGAACTGAATGAATTTTTGGATTGTAAGATTTCACGCCAATGAACAAAAAGGGCAAAAGTTGCAATCTAATAAATGAATGCAGGCGTTGCTCTTTCAACACATTTCCAGATGAACCAGCAGCAGCCTAAAAGTTTCACAGCAACATTAATTAAGATGAAAAAGTCAGGATGAAATATTTGAGAATATAAACAGATTGTGCATTAGTTTAACTGAGTGTTATTATCAGACTAAATGTAAAGCACACAGCCCTCTAATTCATCTCTATGTCCTCATCTGCATCCCATAATCTGTATCACTATATGCTGATGTCGGTCAGGTCATGATCAGCTCAAAACTAAATGCTGGAAATAAAGAAGAAGAAGAATCTCTGGTCAGTGACGCTTACATTTAACATTTACTGCAGGATGATGTAATGTGTTATTATCATAAAATTCATCGTTCTAAGTCTATTACAAAGATGCAAAGGGAGACATTCAGTACCATGATTCAACAGATTTAAAAGCTGATCATTATTTGTTATATTATCAGACTGAAATACGAGAGACAATGATGGCTTTCCTACAAACACTTTCCTATTTAGTTTTTCATGAATGGTATTTTTCTTACTCATATTTAAATGTTAAAACATACAAAAACTGATTGAGAGCAGAAGAAACAAACTGATGAGAGTTTAACACATCTGACATAACACAACGCACAAGACAAATGAACACATCATGAATAAGCTCAACTTCTTCTATCAGCGAAATAAACTTGAATAATAATATGTTTAAGGATATAACTGTACAACTGTATGAGCTTTAATGTGTTAAAACACAGATGATGATGATGATGATGATGATATATCATAGGTCAGCAGGGGGAGATGTGGTGCTTTTACATTACTTTTACTGGGTATATGATCATCTTTATTGAGAGCAAATTCAACAAAATCAGGTGATTGATTGACGTATGGATTGGGAAACTGACACACAAACCGAAAAAAGCTCGGCTGGGCAAAACATTTCTGCTGAACACAGACAAACATCTCACATAAACTCAGATAAATGCAACATACTGTTGATTTCTTTCATTGACTTCTGTGTTCATTAGATCTGTTGTAAGAAATCTTATAAAACCTGTCAATCACTTTTTTAAGGTCCAGTAGTAAACACATGACACTTTTTATCTAACCTACTGTAAACAATTAAACTTCAAAATCTTCTCCAAGCAAAGGTAATAAAGTAATCTGAACAAATATTTCTTTATAGAAATGGTCAATTTATTATTTGTGTATCTAAAATAACATTAATCCTCAACATACTGTTAACAAAGATTATTTTACATTAAACCAGAATTTGTAAATTCCCATGCACTACATCATAAAAAAATGATGTGTTATGAAATTCATATCACATCCTACAAGATGTTTTATTAATCATGCAAAAGATTTTTAAATTCTCTTTAGTATCCCTGTAGATTTGATTGGGGGGGGGGGGGGGTGCAAAAGTAATCAGGGTATTTTTAATGAATTGGATGTTTCTGAAGATGTTAATACATTTGAAATGTGCCCCAACATTGTGGAGAAAATAAAATGAGTGTAATTGATTTGCTGCAGTCTCTGCAAGATGATTATAGATTTTGGAAAATATTGAGCTTTGATTTTTCATCATGCTGTGACTACTGAAACTGATTTGCTCCATTGCCTTTAACCTGAGTTTGACACACACACACACACACACGCGCGCGCGCGCACACGCACGCGCACGCACACACATATGTGCATGTGTCTGTAAATAGTTATGACAGCAAAATGAATCATCTATTTGCCCAACGGTAGATGGTAAACTATGAAGACAAACTGATTCATAAGGGGCACCAAAATCAGTGAAAATGAAAATCTTGTGATGTAATCTCAGAATGTTTGAGAATGATTCATATAGAAAGAGCAAAGGGAGCCTCAGAGCAGATGATGATAGACGGTTGAATGTGATGGTGTGATACTGCTGCAGGTCAAACAAATGACTTTATTTCATGCACGACTGCTGCGCTGCACTTTGTCAGTAGGGAAGTTGAGTTCTGCACTTTCATACTAAACAATAGCACAACACACAGACCATTTACACTGACATGATGCTAAATGAAAAAACTTTTGGGCCACTTTAGGACTTTTTATCAATAGATACTAAAAGAACTACAGCAAAAATGTATAGAAAACATTCAAATATATTAAAATATATAAAAATGTTTAACAATATAAGTATAAAATGTCCATAAATTATGCATAAAATTAATATGCATGAGTTGCATCATGACATCATCGCCGACAGGGCTGGCTCCTCCCTCTGCAGCAGCACCCCAGGGCCTTAAAAGTAACTTTTTGACACCTCTGCCAATGGCTGGTGACTTTTTAGTACATGTTAACTAACATTAACCGAAACATTTTCAACTTCGAATATTAGTTGATGCCCATACAGACAATGTCAACTAGCACTTATATCATAACACTAACATTAAATACTAATAAATGCTATAAGATATATTGTTATTTGAAAATTCCTGCTAGTTAGATTGATGCCTTTAAGTCGCTGTCTTTTTTTACACACATTCCTATTTCACCTCATCCTTCTCACGTGTCTGTAGTCGGTCTCTGTAAATTATACGCGTTTGTAATGTTCACATCATGTTTAGTTTTGGTGGAGTTTGACTTCCTGCGGCGCTGTGCAGACCGGTCGGTTTATGGTGTGAAAGTACTGTGAGATTGATTTATAAGCACTGTTATTGTCTCCTTCTCCCAATACCTTCATGTCATGGTCACTGATTGGTCTGCATGAAGTTGACAACACGCGTTAGCTCTGTGCCTAGAACTTATAAAACTGTTGATTATCAGTGTTTCATAAACTCACCAGTGCCACTTTAGTCACATCTGGTGCTTGGCATGCGATAATTTTAGGCCCAGCATGCACCTGCAGTGAGTTTGATACAGTATCACCTCAGACGGCACCATCAGCAGCAGCATCATATTGATCTTCTGTCCGGGAGCATCGCTCAACTGTGATAATCCATCAACCACCCATCATTATCTAGTAGTCAACATCTTTCCACATCAAACCAATACTATGCCAAGTCCTCATGACACGATGGGTTAAAAATCAGTGACTGTTGATTCTTAAAACATTCATTGAAATGTCATAACTGTTTCTTTCTTTTCATGTTTTGTTTTTTTTAACAGACCAGTGACATTTCAGAGACAAACATCTAAAAGCTGTTTTTATACGGTAAGATACTGTAGATCTCTGCATCGTTAATAAACACTTTAATGATGAGGTGTTTTATAATAAACATTTGACTGGCTATCAGATTTCACCCATCATCAAAGATCAGCACTTAACTGAACAGAAATCACTTCAGTCTTGTGAGATGAACATTTTAAGATTGTGGCGTCTGTGACCTCTGAAGTGTCTCAGGTTTGTTATTATCATTCAGAGTTTATTTAAATACCTGCCAGAGTCATTTAGTCTGAGAAATTACTTGGCCGTTCCCAGAAATATCCTTGACATTTCCCCATGTGAATGAAGGTACAGTACTTTAAGACAGGTGACTGAAACGATATTCTTCTTTTATCCAACAGTAGATTTTCTGTGTGTTTAATTGCTCTGAATTCAGTTGACATTAATATGCATATTAAAATCATTTTCGAAAAGGTCAAACATAATTTTGACAAAGAAGTCGGCATTTTTTCACTGCCAAAACAGGTTTTACTACAATAACGTTTAACTCTTTACAGCAGTAAAATCACAGTTTTATGAGATGTCATTCTGTATTTTAATATTGGCTGAATAAAACATCTCTTCATACAGTATGTGAATGATGACGGCTGATGAAGGTTTCTCATGAGTTTTTTTTTAAAAATGATGACACACGTAGATGTAGAGGTTTTAGTTTTTTTTCAGAAATGAAAGCGTCTTTTATGCACTGTACTCTCAAGGTCCGAATGCTTTGCTATTCACAGAAAACGAATGAAATAGCTTTTGCCAGAGTTTGTTGAAAATGGCCATGCATATTTCATCAGAGACATCGTGATCAGGGCCAGAATGAGAAAAACTGCAGCTGCCAAAACAAAAACAGCGCCATCATTCCTCCTGATAATGATGCCACTTAAACACCAAATATCACGACGGGCGAACAATACACCCATGTAAACATTTCATTTTAAAAGCACAGACTGCTGCCGTAACAGCTTCTGAAACAAAGAGATGTGATGATGGCATCATCAGAGAGAACAGACATTGATAAGAAGTGATGAAGGTCAGCTCAGCTTTGACTCTGTGGATCTCATATTGAGGATTAACTGTATCAGGACCTGTGATGAAGGGCTTTACATTCATCTATATTACAGTCCACTCACTGAGCCCATGAAACTCTGCCACAGACCTGCAAATAATTCAATAATAGTGTAGTGTTTCATAATGTTAGATTAAAGGTGCTCATCTCTGTGTTTAATGTCATCCAGACGCTGTGAGTGTCCCCAACACTTCTCATTACAAATAGCAAGCTTTTGACTATCAAATAAAACATTTAAAGGTGCTATTTTTCCTGATCCCATTTTTCAAACTTTAGTTACAGGAGTGTGTAAAGTTGCTCTTAGAGCATAAATAATATGTATAATAAAAGTATTTTCTTTAACAGAATTCGCTTCAAGGACTACAAACAATGGCTGGTTTTGACTACAGCCCTCTACTCCCCGGGTCTAATGCAGGGTTCACACCAGACGCAGTAGAGGCGGCAAGCGCGAGTGATTTAATTGTTAAGTCAATGCAAAGACGCAAAATGGCATCCTGTGGCGCGGTAGGCGCGAATTGAGCGTTGCCGCAGGAAACACGTGAGTTGAAATATCTGAACTTTGGCGGATTTCCCTGCTGGGTTAACCAATCAGGAGCTTGCTGTAGTAGTGACGTGATTACAGGAAGCGAGTGGAGCCTCAGCAGAGTCGCTGAAGCCACCCCCAGGACGCGAATATCCACCTGAATGACTAGATTTTCACATGCGAATGAAGTGAATTAACTCAAATTTTCAAGCGTCCAACTGTTCAAGCGGCTGGTGTGAATGCACCATAAGACGACAATATTCTACATTTCTGACTAAGCTCCGCCTTCAGGAATATGCCATAAAAGGCCTTGACGTTGTTGCGCTTCCATGGAGAAGAGGAAAAGTTGTGTTAACAGAGTGTTTTTGTCACCATGCCATCGAGACACTGTTATTTTCATCCCAGAGTAAATTCCCCTTTGTTTGGTCTTTGCTGAGGACAGCTTCCTCAATCTGCCGTGACCTTTCTGGACAACGTGCCCTAAACTGCTCTCTAATCACAAAACACTAAACAAACTACACAATCAGAACTCAATTCGTATTTTTGAAGGAGGGACTTCATACAACAAGGAAGACATCAGGCTGCTTTTAGGACAGTGAAAACAGTGCTATACAGATAAGTAAATTGTGTGAAAAATACCGCGTTTGTTTAAACGTGAAACATGAAAACATGTTATATAGCACACTGTTAACACAACCAAAGCTTCAAAAACACAGGAAAAATGGGAGCTTTAACATGTCCGTTCTCATTGGTTCATATCAACACATGTGCTACACATTGATATCTTCCTAAAGCTTAGATCAACAAAAGCATCAGTTAACATGATCTTCATAATCCATTAATATCATTCATTCATCTCTCCTTTACTCACACGTGCCTTCATTACAGAAACCACAGATTCTGACTAAATGATTTTTAGTTCCAATCCCAAATAGCACACTTGATAGCATCTGTTTTAATACCTCTAATGTATTCATTTACATTTAGCAGACGCTTTTATCCAAAGCAACTTGCAAAGATTAGGAAACAATAAAGCGAGTTGTCACAGTAATAGGGCAATAATACAAGAAGTGCTTCTACCATTATTACCTGTTGAAAGAGAGAAAGGTTAGTTCTCTGTCTCTTTGTCTGGTGATGCGTGTTAACCTTAAATAACTGAAGCCAAACGATTCTCTGTCTGTTTTGAAGTGTGCAACATTAAGGGCCGTTTTCTCGCACAGGGTTTAGATTAATCCAGGACTAGCCATTAGTTATTTTAGGACATTTAAGTAATTTTTACAAACATACCTTACAAAAACAATACTAGTGTGCATCTTATGGCCAAACAATGGCAGTGATATATGTTAAGATACGTCAGTGCATGATGTTTTTAAATGAAGACATGCATTTTAGTCTGGGACTAGATTTAAGCCCTGTCTGTGAAACCAAACCGATCTCAGAATCTTGATGTGTTTTGTTCTCTGATTTCCTGACAAACACTACAGAAACCCCAAAAACCCATCAATCAGAGACAGAGCCGATCCTGGCCTTCTGGGGCCCCTAAGCAACTTTGTGAGGGGCCCTGTCATCGCGGCACAATGGTGTCACTCGCCAGCTGGTCTGTGCAGCGCTGCATGAAGTTAAGAACAAGGGGGCCCCCTACTGATGCGGGGCCCTACGCAGCTCGCGTAGCCTGCGTATAGGGCGGATCGGCTCTGATCAGAGAAATGAACTAAAGGGCCTTTAGATGTGACGTTTACTCTCTGCTGATGGTAATAATCAGTCAACATTACTACGTACAAGTCAGTAAAATCTAACTTTATTTTCTTCTTAGAAAAAGCAGCAAAATTTCTCTTACATCCATCAGCGTCTTTCAATGAGGCAAAACAAACTGAACATTCACAGATGCTGTTTTATCACACAGTAAATGAGCAGATGAAACAGAAACAGAAAGATTTTGAACTATTTACATTTCTGCAATGACCTTTTCAATTAGAGGGTTGACGTTTTTCAATAAAATGTTTCTGTGCAAAAGATGATGGACACATTTTTAATATTGTGAAATACTTGAAAAACAAAACAACATGTAAATCAAATGATCCTAAAATGAGAATGTGAAAAACAACTTACAAAAAAAGACACAGCAAACAATAAACAAATCTCTTTCCCTTTAAAACTCTTTAGCCTTAATAAATCTTTCTGCAGATGAATTATAGAAACACTATAGTATATAGACACAGCAAACTGTATTATTAACATTTACATTAACTTATTTGGCAGATGTTTGCGTTCAGGGTTCAGATATAAGAATGTGTGTTACCTTGAAATGAAACCTGTGACCTTCATGTCGCTAAACCTTTTGCTCAAATGGGTTGCAAATCTGCCTGGTGACTCTAAAGGAACGGACCTGACTCGTCTGTGGATTATTCCGATCTGAAATTTTATGAATTCAGATAGAAATCCAAACGTAAAAACTCATCAACCAGACTGAGGCTCTGCCCTGAAGACAAAAGACAAGCAAGAGTCATTAAAGACAAAATCATTCAAGAGTTTCCACTTTAGCTATAATATAAAGAAAGCTGGATTTATTATTTATAATCATAAAGCTGTTCACCCGTAACCCATATATATTGGGTTTCCATATGAGGATATAAATGAAGAATATTGTGAATATTTAAAGATGAAGTTGTGTTATTGTGATCCTGTCTGTGAAAACCATGCAGGCTAAAGTCTCAATATCTAATTCTGAAATTACAAGCATCAAAGTTTGATTTCAATCATTCACTTTCATTTCAATCTTTGACATGATCAGCCAATATTAAAGATTATATTTTTTATATTATGTAGGATGAGTTTAGTTTATATTTTAGAAAACATAGAAATTCATAAAAAAAGATTTTATCTCGGGGCGTTGCTGGGCTCAGATGGAATGGGGGGCTTAATCCCCACAAACACAGCAAATATTTTTTATGATGATATTAATTGTAATGTGAAAATAAAGCTAAAAAGCATGAAAAAAACTGTTTACAGTGCTTTAGTTGCCTGTATTTATCTTTGGTCTGTCTGTCATCGTGGTGGTTGTCATTTTCTCTTGATCAATCCTTACTTTCTGTCTCTTCTTTTTTTGCATTAATACTACTTTAATCCTGATATTTCTCATTTTCATTTTCTCTATATTCTGTTGCCTGGCTGACTATTTTAACCTTAAAAAATGTTTCAACAGCATTACTTTAAATATAAAATAAGTGCATTTATATTTCTCAAAGGTCTTCCTTCATTTTACTGATCAAAGTTATAGCATTTTTACAATTTGTGTTATTAAGAATTAAGAAATAAGTTGTTAATTTGGTAAAACAGTTGTTTAATTTTGACCTGATGGAAGACGATGTTTAATGACTGACTGTGTGTTGTCAACAGTGCCACATGCAGGCCAGAACAGATACTCTACTGTTTAAAGGCGACATTTCACAAGACACTTTTAAGATGTCTTTGGTGTCATCAGAGTATGTGAAGTTTTAGCTCAAAATACCCCGCAGATCATTTATTATAGCATGTCAAAAATGTGCCGTTTTAAATGCAAATGAGCTGCCACTAAATGGCAGCTCATTTGATAGAAGCGCTGGGTACCCAATTATAGCACTTAAACATGGATTAAAGTCAGATTTTTATGATATGTCCCCTTTAACACTTGACATATACGACAGCATCACAGCTAGTTTTAATGAAATAAATCATTATGATCTACCGCAAACAGACAGAATTTGTGAAACAAATTAGAAGTAAAATTAATAAAATCGTTGAATCTGTAAAATAAACGTTGTCAATCCTCAAAAGATCAGAGACTTTTGAGAAAACATAAGGGGGGCTTAAGCCTCCAAAGGCCCCCCTTATCACAACGCCACAGCTTTAGCTGAGTTTTCACAGGCAGACTCACAATTTCTGTCCAACTAGCATCACCCAGAGAAAGTGTGAAATTAAAGACCATTTTCAAAAACTTTCCCAACCTGTCATCAGTCAAACGGGAATCCCGCCCCAAAATTCACACTAATGGCTGGATGCAGAGGGAGGCGGGGCTTAGCAAAGGATAATTTACATATGAACGGCTTAGAAATGAGCATCTTATACACCTTTAAAGAGGAATAAACAGCATATGGATCCATAGTAACTATTTCTATAGGTTTTTCCACACTCACATAAATAATGGAATGAGCAAAAACGAATGGGTGAAGTTGGCAAACGTACATTCAGCACTGTACACAAGTAAAGGATAACGTTCCAAAAAGATTTCTATTTAATTCAAAGCAATACTATAAGCTGTATATGTTTTTTTTTTTTTTACAATTTATTCTATGCTATATATACATTATGCACTAAAATAACACTGATCAGGCATAGAAACAAGATAACGGGCACATGAAGGCATTCACCCTTATTGACACCAGTTCATCTATCTGTTACATCTGTCATTATTTACTCATCTTAAGCTCATGTGCTATACTGTAAGTCAGACTTTAATAAAAGAGGGAAAATAATCATTGAAGAAGGGCTTTAATCCTCACATGACTTTATAAACTGTAGGTTACAGTGCACGGGGTCATATGAAGGATATTAATGCTGCTTCTCATTGTTTTTGTTTTAAAGCTTAAAGAACAGCTGAATAAAGATTACTTCTGTCCTCCACTAAAATAACAACAGCGCACAAAATATTGGGAGGAGTAAATAATGACACATTTTGTGTAATTCCTTTCTGTAAAATTTGAGAGTGAATCCTCTTAAACACATGGCACAAAATCTTCAGATATTGCAACCTGATCTCTCGTTTAAAATGTAAATGTGTGTTTTCATCTGTGTTTACACTCATTTAACATTTAGTTCATGGCACATACAGTAGATAAAAGATCATCTTTTTAATCAATGCTACTTCTGCTATTGCTGGTTATAGACATGAGGGAAAAGTTCTGGCACATATAACACAGCTGTACGGGGAAAAGACCTCTCATGAAGAAGAAACTGTTGAAAGTCTTGTTGAACGGCATGTGCTGTCTGTCTTGTTTTAGCATCTCATTCATTAAAGAAATAATGCAAATCAGATTACAATGCAAACACTTAAAACATCTTGCGGGCTTGATCTGAGTTATGTAAAGAGACGACACCAGCGACTGCCACAACTGGACTGCTGTACACCAGACTCCTGAAGCGGATCTTTAAAATCTCTCATCATCTGATCTTCATCTCATAAGATGTCTGTCGTCTTCATCACTCCATGTTAAACTGGACGGTGGGCCATTGGTAGATAAAAGGGAGGTTTTGTGATAATACACCTCCAACGTAATGTCCAAAGAACGAATCGTCTTCAGGAAATCAGGTTGCAAATAATTTCTTCATTTACTGGATGATATTTCTGAACGATGCTTGTGTTTAGCTGCTGTACCATGAATAGTGAAAAGTTATTACATTCACCGATCATATAATACAGGTTAATAAGTGTAATGTTACTTCATAAAAGAGTCAATAGCAAAATAACACCCTCAGTATTTGTATTCCAGCACCTGGGTGCATCGTTTCATCGAAATAGTCTGTCAGTCGCAGAGCGGGGTAACCGGCGATGAGTTATACTCTGGTGGTCGAGTGTCCGTGAGGAAGGCCGGCGCCGGTCAGCGCGCTGTTGCCGAACGCGTTGAACGGGTTGTGATACGAAGGCTGCATGCTAGCGAAGGAGCTGGGAATCATGGTGATGGTGTTCGGCGTCATCAGAGGAATATCGTCGGGCGAACGACGCAGCGTCAGGGCGTAATCGGGAGGACAGGTCAGACGGATCATGTCGTGGCCTTGCAACGAATCGCAGTCGTGGTCGTGTTCGTGGTCCAGCTGTTTCTGCAGGGACATCAGCTCTTCGCTGGGAACGCGGGGAACGTCGTTGGTGAGGTTTCTCGGAGGACTCAGACGGCGGCTGGACTCCAGGCGATGTTTGTCTTTCTTGTAGTACAGCGCGGCGAACGCCAGAATGTTCAGGAAGAGCAAAGACGCCCCGACGGCGATGGTCACGCTCAGCTCGGTGGAGTAATCTCTCGCCTCGATGATGACGGTGCCGTCCTCGTGCTCGGACGTCTTCTGCTGGTCGGACATCTGTTTGGTGTTGGCCGGCGGAACGGCGGGATGACGGGTGGTAGAGGGCCAGAGTTTGTTCGACAAGCGTTTGGTGTAGGAGAAGGGCGTCGTGTCCTGCGGAGGAATTTTAGTCGTGGATGAAACGTACCGGAAGAGTTCGTTGATGTTGTGCAAATGTGGCACCAGCTCCAACCAAAAGGCAATCTTTGTAGCTCGGTAGTGATCGCGAACACGAGGCTTCAGGCCGATGTGCAGGTACAGCTGGTCTTTAGGGTTGTATTTGGACCAGGCCACTTCCTCGAAACGATTCGGTTTAGTGTGGATGAATTTTGTATCTTGGGGAACTGGTTGATTCGGATCGCTGGAAAATAAGAAACGTAGGCAAACTCTGTATGAGATCAACTCGTGACATCAATCCAAATAAAGTTAAAAGACTGAAACAGATTTTATTTTCAAACAGCTCACGTGCACTGATAAAAACTGATGCAAAATTCATGTGTATCGACTAAATCCAATCAGACAGGTGCGCAGAGCTTCAAGTTACCCAGATTTATTTTTTAACAGAAATGTAAGCGTAAATCTGAACTGCCGATGGTTCACTTGGGCTTGAAAACAGTTCTTTCTTAACAGTACTGTATGTACAGTATGAAGTACCAATAAATATTTTACTCACCCAGTTTTGGCAAAGTTTGTCCAATAGGTCATAACCACGGCGCTCAACATCACATCATTTTTTGAAAAGTTACAGTTAAAGAGGTCAGTGGGACCGATCATCGGAATTCCAAAAACATACGGAAGTTCATCTCCGTGTGCCGAGTCGGCCCAAGCGGGCTTCATCTCGCTCTGACAATGATGATAGAAGGCATAGAAGTACGTGGGCGATCCGTACTGAGCGTGAAGATCTGCCGTAGCAACGGCCGGCGCCACCCACTGGTGATCGGTAAAAAGCGCGACCAACGTTTTCCGCCTCATCTCAGGATTTTCCCTGTCCGCCCAATCCGTGTACATGAACTTGATGGTTTCTCTCAGGGTGTCCTTTCCTTCTGGATAACCGTACAGGTGGTCCACAAATTCTGAAACCGCAAACTCAAAGTCACTGGCAGATACTCTCTCCTCGCTGTCCAAGACGCCTTCGACGAACTTGTAACCTTCGCCCTGGTTCACCCCCAGCATGATGTCATAGTTCAGGAATTCTCCTTGTTCCATGAGAATTTGTGGGTCATCCGGAATGACGTCTCCATCGATCACGGGTCCGAAGGCGATGTGGTATTTGGCAGGAATGATGTTCTGCTCGATAAGCTCTTTGTAGTTTTTCTTTTGGAGGCATTCGACCAGCTCGACCGAGTCGTCTTCGTTGCAGCCAACCTTCTCGGCCAACATGCGGCTGTATTTGGCCGGCTGGTAGTTGACAGCCCAGCTGGAGAGAGCCGTGCCGCTCTGAATGATGGCTTTCTGAAACAGATCTGAGATCCAAACACAGCTGATATCAGACAGCAAAACATTGAAAGACTCACTTCTCAAGTTCTCTGCCCATTAATGATATCAAGTCAACATGTCAACTCATTTCACCCCTCACATTCTGATGTATCTCAAAGTGAAATAGGACTTTGAAAGGGAAAGACTTGATTTTATCCACAGTAAAATAAACAGGATTGTGTTGGAGATAAAGATGTGTAAGACAAAGCAAACAGGATCAACTGTGGATTCATGTCTAGCAAAAAAGACTAAACAATCAATTCTCAGTTCATCTTTATGAGTGCTCAATGTTAATAAACTATTTGGTATACATTAGCAAAAACACAGGACACTGACTAAAATACATGAGAGTACCAGTATACATTAGATTACCTTCAGAATAATGTGAAAGCGTCAGTAAACTGACACATGAAGCTCCGGCTCCTGAACCAAATATGGTCACTCTCTGTGGATCTCCATTAAAAGACTGAATGTTCTCCTTTACCCATCGGAGAGCCTGGATTTGATCCAGAAGACCATAATTCCCTTTTGCAGCTTGGTCGCCAGTGCTGAGGAAACCTGAAATAGATCATCAAAAGATTTATTAAAACAAACAAAACATTGAATAGATTTCTTTAAGAATTGAAAAATGCTTTGTCATCCTCTTTTATGTAAATCTATTCTTTATAAAAGTGCCTACAGTGCTGTCTTTACTTAAAGAGAAATGTAAGCCTTGAGTTTTAGCCACAAAAATCAGTAAACAAACAGTTAAAGAGAAATTTGTGCCCATCTTCAGTATCAGGTATGGGTCATGATCACTGATATAAAAAATAACTGGATTGCGCATAGACCGCTTAACGTAACAGCGAGAAGTGAAGCCACTGCAGAGTTTGAGCGGCCATCTTGGTATTACCAACAGACAGATGCCGTCATTTCTTACTTTTAAAATCATGATCGGTTTATAGCTTATCAGTCACACAAGATTCATGTTTAGGATATGTGTACGTAAATGTATTGCTACTTGCTCGGTAGTACGGTTTAATTTTAGCCGCTGTACTTTCCTACTTTTGTACTTTATGTTTTAATCGGGCAGAATAAGAGATTTATATAAACCTTAAGGTTGTAATGACATAGATGAGTAAATAAAGTATTTTAAGACATTAAGGGGCTGGACACACCAAAACTTTTAAACGCGTCTGAAAACGCCTTGAGGACGCCGAATGCCAGCTGTTTTTCAGCTGAGTGCCAGCTTTCTTCCGCTCTGCACTTTGGTAGCTGTGATACTTCAGCTGCGAGCCGGTTGGTTGCTGTGGTAATGTCCCGCCCCTCCTCCACTGTGATTGGGCGGCCGTGTGAGAACTGACATTGACCAGCGGAGCTTTTCTCCCCAAGTTGAATCTCTTTCAACTCTCGACGCTCAGCGCCGAGCGCAGAAAAACCGCCGTGCGCCGGTTTTCAGCGCGGAAAAAACCCGCTAGCTGCTGGCTTATTTGAAAAACGCCGAGCTTCCATTGGAAACAATTGAAAACATGCGCCGGCCGCGGGCGTAAAAGTTTTGGTGTACACAACCCCTAAGACCAAACATGGTCAGCGATATTTTTCGAAACAAGCTGAAAGTAAAGAAGATTTATTTTATTTGTCTTTTTATAAACATAACGGCATTGAAATTGTGTTGTTTTTATATTGCAAATCAAATAATTTAACCACCTTTTAAAGCAGTATCTTAACTGTTTTAACTCTTTCCCTGCCATTGACGAGTTAACTCGCCCATTAATGATATCAAGTCAACATAAAACTCATTTCACCTTCACATTCTGATGTATCTCAAAGTGAAATAGGACTTTGAAAGGGAAAGACTTGATTTTATCCACAGTAAAAATGAACAGGATTGTTAACTCGTCAATTAAGAGAAAGCGCTTCCCTGCCAATGACGAGTATTTCCAGCAATCCATAATACCGCTATTATCCACCAGGTGGCGCTCTTTGGCAACTTATATAACCTGTAAGTATCGCCTTAGGGCAAACAGCTGTATGTCCGTGTATCTTTTGATCATTGCTCTGAATCTGATTTCTAACAAACATTTTTAAGAAACTTACCCATATCTGATGATAAAAGAGAACTAATGAAGGTAGGATGAAACTTTTTGTGTTTGAAAGCAGAGGGTCTATCTATCTATCTATCTATCTATCTATCTATCTATCTATCTATCTATCTATCTATCTATCTATCTATCTATCTATATATATATATTTTATATAGGTTTATATATTTAAAGAAGAACCTTTTCTGTAAGGCATTAAACTTTTGTGAAAATCATGAAAAATGTTGGCGAGGAAAGAGGGGTTAACATTGTTAACGCATTTTACTATATATATAATCCAGTCATTTATAGATCAGTGATCCTGACACTGAATGAAACTGCCCTTGAGAAACTATATCATCTATCTAATCGGTGTAAATATGAGAAGACATCTGATGTTACATTACACATCTGAAAGAGAATCCAAAATCAATCTACAAGATGCTTTACGTTTATTGATGATGACTCTTATCTCTCATCGTTTCTTTATATAAACACACATTATTAATTCACGCACAAGAGTTGATGCCATATAGCTGACCTTCACTTATGATATAGACATATATCACCTGACTCCAGGTCAGTGTTTGATAAAGGTTAATTAAAGTCCTCTTCTCTGATGTAAGACTCTTAACTGCAATTTATTCCTGAGTAATAAACAAGCAATGCTTTACCTGTCTTTCATGAGACATGAACCCATTAAATCCCATTGAAAAGGTCCTGGTTATCTATGACGGTAAAGAAGTTAAATCAGCTCTTTAACTAAATCTGATGTCATCTGTTTTATTTGGGGAAATGCCATTAGTGAAGCAGCATTCATCAGAGGAGAAATAAGCCATGTGTTGTGACTCTCTTACCGTGGTGTTTTCTCAAGAGAGACAGTAAACATGGAAATATGACATCGCACAGAATGTAAATCTATCTGTCTAATGTAACACTATAGCAACATCAGAAGATATTGTTTCAAACGGAGGCGGAGTCTCGTTTGATTGACAAGAAATAATAAAAAACAGCAAACCCTTTCACAAACCCTTTCTTGTTGATGATGTAAGATAAATATTCAGAAACTGTTAACATCATGCTGAAGATAAAAATATGTGTGCATTAAAGCAAAGATGCATAAATGAAGGAGTTTTGTGGTTTGCGTTGATAAAGCACCATCGAATACAATGACATGTTGACGCAAAAATCTGTTTTTCTGTTTCTGTATCTAACAGCAATCCATTAAAACACAAGAGACACTATTTTTACAACCCCAGCCCCCCGACACAGCTGATGTGTTCTGTACCGCAGTAAGAGGTCATGATGGAGACGATGCAGAGTTTATCATCCTCCATCTCTGACACCAGATATTAACAATACTGTCTGACCAAACACATCAGACTTTATTCACTGTAAACTGACAGACAGCTTTAAAGATCAGATTTGAAAGCACAGTCAGATCTATGTTTGGTCTTTGTTTCGAGAAACTGAGCTTCATGTAACAGATGGGTTTTTAGCAGAACTGACAGAATAGCCAACGGCACTCACTTAAACAACTGACAAATTAAACAAAGACAAATGAAACATCCTTAAACCAACAAATTAAAAGTCTCTCTTGATGTCTAACTGGAATATAAGACTACAGATGTCATCTCAGCTGTTTGAGATCTTACGTTCATAACACCAAAGATCTAAGGACTTACCTAAAACTCCTAACCTGTAGTTAACAGTCACGACGATGACATTCCCATAGCTGGCCAGAATACTGCCGTCAATCATGTTTCCCGTACCCTCGATGTACGACCCGCCATGAATGTAGACCATGACCGGCTTCATGCCCGTTTCATCATGAAGATCTAAGAGAAGAGAGAAACTTACTTACAACAAACCAAATAAAAACAACAACTTCTGTCATACTCTCTGTCATACATCTGATAATAGATAGATAAATGATTCAAATAAAGCTGTCACTAACAGTGTTCATCAGGGGCCAATACTCACATTTATAAAAATACACACAGAATGCAGTGTAAGTCACTTTAAAAAAACATTTACGCGTAAATGTAATTTTATAGTGCATAGTTTTCACTAATATAAAATAATAAGTCACTTATGGGTGACTTAGGTGTATGCCTAAATGTAAAGACAAAAATATAATTATTCATTTATTTTGTAACATAAGCAATATGCAATTTTGTTTTTAAATGGATAACTTGGACTGAATCTTGAAGAAATATCAGCAAATAAGAGCTGAGAATAAATGTGAACTTATACTGTAAAACATCTCAAAGTGAAAATAATAAAAACAACAACAGTGTTTAATATATATTTATTATTTTTAAAGCTATATTTGTGTTATGCTACAGTTCTGAGTTTACTTTTATTCTAAAATGTAGAGGACGACCGATAGTGGATTTGACCTATACTGATAACTAAGCTGGTGCCTACTTGCCGATAACCGATTAATCGACCAATAGTTTTTCAAATGGATACTGGATAAAAAACAAAAGTAACGCTCAAAGTGAAACAGTGCTGAAATGTTTTACAAAAGTAATAAAACAACAGTAGTGAACCATGAAAATATGCTAAATAAAATAAATGTATAAATAAAAATATATTAATTGATAAGTATTGAAGTAAATACTTCTGTGAAATACTCCCACTGGTAAAATTCAAATGACATATATGTATATTGTGAATAAATGTGTAGTCTTGTACTTTATTTGCTTCTGTTTTAACACTTAATCATTATCTAATCAAAATAACAAAAGATGGATTGCAGTGATGATACAAAAGAACTGAAATCAGATTTTGATTTGACGACAGCTGCATATAGTTTGCTTTCTCATTGTTAACTTAAAATATGGATAAAAGTAACCAGCTGGAAATAAAGGAATGCAAATCAATAGTAATAACCATGACATTAAAGATTTGGGTTGGATTTATGTGTGTGTATTTTTGTGTAACTGTTACTACTAATATTATTGTCCTGTCAGCCTTGATGACAAACTTAGGTTTCTGCTGTTATTTCTCTGCTAATGCGGCATCTATTCAGCAAATGATTTACTTTATAATGATGTGAAGCAACGGATGCACTCAGAAAAACTATCTGCATGGACAACCTATTGGTGCAAATTAATCGCCAAAACCGATTAATCACTCCACCTCTACTAAAATGTACAAAATATGAATAAATAATAAATAAGTGATCTTAAACTTTTCAACAGTGTATTGTACCCAAACAGCACAGCAGCTAAATCTAATTCATAACTGTTACTATACATTATCCATTTCCATGTCGTGTATTTTACACGTTGGCTGTTACAGTATAAATAATCCAAACCGATCATCAAGCTCATTAACTTCCATAGTAGGAGAAAAGAATACTATGGAAGTGAATGGAAGCTTATGATTGGTTTCTTCCTTCATGGTCATCAGATCAAAGAAATGTATACAACAACATGAGGTAAATGATTATTTTTGGGTGAACTATCTCTTTAAACTGAAATCCATTGTAAGCATTTAGTTGTGATTATATCATTGTGTAATAATGTGCAGTATTTGAGAAGTATTTGCTTAATAGGCAACTCACGATGTGTAAAAATAAAACAACTTCATTTAGGTCACTGCTGACTGAGTAAAGATGTATTCCTAAAAGTGCTAAGAAGTTCATTTTACTGTGGTTCTAGTTTTTAAATGTGGAAAAAAATCACTTTTAATGAGAAACTGTATAAACTGTATATGCATTTATTTCTCATGAGAATTGCTGAGCCAGTGCCTTTGTTACAAGTGCTTTTTAAGCAACTCATTCTTATGTTATTAAAACTAAACTTTTTACTAAAAGATTTTATAATCACATAAATAGACTATATAAACATTTCTATTATTGCTGCTTTAAATACCATGGAGATATTTGCTATCTGGTTATTTACGGTATAAATTCAATGTAAACTATGGGTTGTTGCACTTAATTTCATCTGATTAGAATTGATACAAATAACCAAGTTTCTTTAAAATGTGCATGTATATAAGATATCGTGTAACTTACCGTCCTCTGTTGGGACGTATATGTTGAGGTACAGACAGTCTTCACTCTGGTCATGTATGTAAGTGGCGATGGTGTCCAGGTTGGCTGTAAACCAGACGGGCAGCATGTCGTTAAGCAGGAGTCTGTCCTCCAGGTACTGCGGACACACCGGGGCAAACTGCGTGGCGTTCCTGATGCCAGGCCAGGATGAAGGCGGCTCTGGGGCCTGAAACCTTCGTTCTCCAGTAGGTGGCATGGCATACGGTACACCCAGGTATTGCTCCACGGGGCCCAAGATCTCATTGGGCAATGCCACTTTTAATCCACGCAGTTTCCCATAGTTTGTGGTGATTGTGGTGTATTGTGCTTGTTGACATTTGACAAACGTAACATCCAAAATCAAGACGATAATCTGAAGGATCATTTTCAAACTCAAGCTTATACCAAACATCGTAAAGAATGAGGTACGCAAACGTCCCTTTCAGAGTTGATGTAATCCTCTTAGATGTGAGATTGTAAATCTGGTAATCCAAACCAGGACTAAACTTCTTACAGGAACTGATTCACGTGGTTCAGAGGACTCAGGTGAGATCTTTCCATTGTTCTTCATGTTGAAGTCATATTTCTAAAGGAGCTCATGTTGACAGCTGGAGAGATGATCTTCAGTGCCTTACTGCTTTCATTCGTCTGTAGGAGAACGAAGAGGTTTGAAATAATCATCGACATCATAACCCCTTTAAAGGGAGACTTCTTAAAGATGTCAAATAAATCTTTGGTGTCTATATATGTGAAGTTTAAGCTCAAAATACCACACAGATAATTTATTAAAACACGTTAAGATTGCCTCTTTGTAGGTGTGAGCAAAAATGTGCTGTTTTTGGGGATGTTGTCTTAAATGCAAATGAGCTGATACTGATGCAAACACTGATCACCATAATGGTGGTTTGTTGAAATAAAAATAAATTATGCTGTCAATTATTCTCTCTCTCTCTCAACAGTGTTGTGATTGGATAGTGCAGATTAAGGGGCGGTATTGTTATAATAAGATCCCCTTCTGACATCACAAGGGGAGCCAAATTTCAAAGAGCTATTATTTTCAGATGCTTGCAGAGAATGGTTTACCAAAACTAAGTTACTGGGTTGATCTTTTTCACATTTTCTAGGTTGATAGAAGCACCAGGGACTCAATTATAGCACTTAAACATGGAAAAAGTCAGATTTTCATCATATGTTCCCTTTAACAGGAATATGGTCACTAGTTAAATATTTATTATATACACTACCATTCAAACATGTTTCTCATGATCTTTAAAACTAAATGTGTGTTTGCTTAAATGGTCAAAGACAAAACATATTAATTTATTATATTAAGCAAAAATAAATGCCTGAATAATGAAGAAAAGGCAATAAGAGCTCAGAATAAATGTGAATTCCTTCAGTCCTGTTTATAAAACACATCATGGCGAGACTGATAAAAAAAAATAAAACCATGTACTATGTCCTGACAAAGGGATGACGTTAATAATAAAATATCCCACTTTTCTATGGTTGCTACGAATGTTGCAGTGTCAGCCTTTACACATCAGTGTCTGTATTCTGTGAAAAGCTTTAAAACCTTGTAATGTGCATGAGGTCTAAAAGCTGCCAAACTACAACAACACTGTCATGATAATGGCTTCTTCCCTCAGCAGATGGACAGGCAGGTAACCAGATTCATAAACAACAACATTTAGCTTGTAGCTTTCATTAAAATGAAAGATTTGTTTCGCAGCTGTGATGGCAGTGAGAAAAGTCCAGAGTCGTAATAACAAGAGGCTGATAAAGCAGGCCCGATCATTCAGCAGACATTTAACAATGTTTAAAGCCATTAAGAAGAAACTGTCAGGCAGATATCTGCAATGTTTGCAAGATCTCATCTGTGGGTGTTGACTTCTACATCTCAACAACACAATGAGGTGAGTCAGAACAAGCCTGTTTTCTGCAACAAAATCACATTCTTGGTTCTGATAAAAATATCTAAACATCTATGGCCAGGAAAAGTACAGATATGAAGATCATTTCTTTGGTATAGATTCTCTGAAAACCATATTATTTTCAAGTTGATGTTAATCTTCATGTAAGGATGTTTAAATTTGTTTGCTAGAAGACAAGAGATACTTATTTAAATATTTTAAGCAGAACAAAAACATCTTTTTGTCATTTGTAAGCGATACTCGAGTCTGTGCTATATTGTGAAATAAGTCACGGCTGAAGGGTGTTGTTAGGTATGATGTGGAGTCAATATAACCCCTTCAGCCTCGACTTATTCACCATACAGCCACAAGTACCGTATTGCTTTTAAATAAATATGCATCAACACAACTTTCATAAAGTAAAATCACTAAAAGTTGTTCTTCCATCAGGAATAGTAGTCCCTGAGCAGAATATTTCACATATGTTTACATTGCTGTGTAGTGATACACAGAATCATTGGGTGCAGCGGTCATAGATCTATTTTATTATAAATAAACCACAGCTATTGACCAATCAAAATCAAGGACTGGAACTAACTGTTTTATAAGTAAGGGATAATGTTCTCGCAGAAATAAGCCCCGACAGTGTGATCAGGAGGGTCTTGTTTCTCACTGAAGGGTCTTATTTCGCAATAACAACCTGCTGCCTGTACATCATCCCGCTTATTAGACGGCTATTTGCCTAAGGTAAGGAACATTAAAGGGATTTTCCATGGGGTGGCCACGGACATAATCACGGCCACACCACTGGACACTCCACTCGCAATTGCATACAAACACAAAAATAACTTTTCAAACCTCAGAGAAACTCAATCATGTCTATGATAATGTTTGGACAGCGAAACTCTCAACTGGTTTTTCACATTTTGTAAAAAGTGTGAGATGAAGAGTAAGTTACAGCGCAGCCTCGGTCACTGGATCACAACACCCTATCAGGTCAGTTAACCCTTTCATACGTAAGTTTTATCTGTTTCTCTGGAGTGAGTTATTTTAACACCTGTTTGGGTTTCCATGACGACGCATTAAGCTCGTCACCTGAATGTGCACGCTTTCCTGAATACTGGCCAACATGCATTGTTTCTTTTTCATTATAAACATTCATATTTGCAGAGATGAACAAAACCAAAATATTATAAACATTAACTTACGTTAACAAACGGTTTATGCTCAATGTAGTCTGTAGGCCTAATGTAATTTGTTAGTAATACATGTTATACGTCATTTTAATTTATGAACATACTTAAAGAAGAGTTTTAAGGTTGGATGATTGACATGTTTGTTTGCATTATGACATTTTATGTGCCACCCTGCCTGGCCACCCCTATGAAAAATCCCAGTCAAAAATTAAAATTGTGTCATAATTTTCATTTGTTGTCATTCTCATGTTGTTGTAAACCTGTATGAATTTATTTATCATATTATTGTGATAAATGATGAAGAAGATATTTTGATAAATGATGGCAAGCACACAGCTTATGTCAATGGGTACCATCAACTATGTGCTTCCCATCATTTATCAAAATATCTTCTTCATCATTTACTTCCATTATATTTGTTTTCCTACTATGGAAGTCAATGGTCACAATCAGCTGTGTGTTTACCATCATTTATTAAAATATCTTCTTTTGTGTTCATCAGAACAAAATTCATACAGGTTTACAACAACATGAGAATGAGAAAATGATGACATAATTAAAATTTTTGGGGTGAACTATCCCTTTAAATATTGATTTGAAATCTAATTTTTAATGAAAACAGACCCTCCATGAGAAAAACTGGTTTACTTTTGTATTTAAGTTAAAACAAGAGGTTTAAATGTCATGAACACGCTACTTGGTTTAATTATTAGTAAATATAATGTCAAATATGTTTTTAAAATACATAATTTATATTTAATGTTTGTGTGATATTAAACTACCTGCCAAAATGATTTGCAGTATTAGTTAGTTTTGAGCGATAGAATGTCATGACTGGCCAATCAGAATCAAGCATTTTAGAGAGCCGTGTAATAAAGATTTTTAGCAAGTAGAATGTTACATCTATTTTGTGTTTTATTATTCAGAAATAAAAGCAGATTTAATCTGGTCTCTGGTTGGCTGGTGTCAGCAAGTTCTGATCAAGTTCTTTGGTGATTTAATTTTCAGAAATAACACATTTTCAACTTGACTTTGTTGTCAGAAGGCCCAACAAAAACAAAACTTTTAATAATTAGCTGTAACACAAACCCTTTAGAATGACAGCACATTCTTTTTGGCAGGCTTAGACCTGTCATTGTTCTCTCGTCCGGCTCTCTTCTGTTAATTCCCCTCGAAATGAACAATACTGCCAATTCACAAGCTCAACATTTGCTGCACGTCAGACTCAGATATCCTTAAAACACATTGTTTTTGGCTTAAAATAAATCTGTAATGGCTTAAACCAACAGTTTACTCAAGATATACAGTTTATAGTCGTATTAGTTCCAAATCAAATTTTAAGATGTTAAGATCCTCTGCAGCTGTCTAACCTAATGACACATAATCTAGACACATGAGAAGAAGACGTTTGATGTTCAGTCTGTCCCATATTAAACTACACATGCAGAAGATTAGCAGTTCAAATAAAGAAGAACTCAAATTTTATTTACTTTTCTAATTCCTGAATTCTGTAATGCTGGAGGAAGCATCTGTTTATGACATGATTGCTGTCTGCTGAAGGTATTTGTCCATGTTTGACATGTCATCATACGTGATGCTCCACAGAATGATGATGCACCTGCAGTTCAGACTGCTCAAACTGATGCACAACTCATCACAGCCCATTTAATGCTGATAAATCTCCAATCACACCAATGAACATGTATTTTAATGCTAATTTAGCAGTTATTTTAATTTGATCCACCATGCATATCAGGGTACACAACAGCAACTCGTGCATACACAAATTAAATGCTGAGGATATCTACAATAAAAAAAGGCTAAAACATCTCAATGCATTAAATATTTATCTGATTAGTTACCCCTACAACTGCAAATAATACAACAATTATACAACAGTGTCCTATGGCACAGTTAACATGACCAACAATATATTTTAACCCTTCGAGGCACGGTGTTGCACAGTCAACAGATCATTAATAAGCATTTCTTAACCCATCAGATCCAAAACACAATGGGTGATTATAAAACCCAGAACTGCATGTGAAAAAATAGGACATGTAAAACATCACAATCTCCTACAATCTTCTGTTGCAGTGGACAGATTGCAAATGCATCATTTTAAAAGGTCAGATGGGAATGAGTAGATTAAAAACAAGCATTAGGAAATACGGTAAGCTATACGTGATTTAAACATTCATACACCACAGGGTTAATGCAAATGGGTCAGTACATTTAAAGCACAGGCCGATCCAAATAAGTCACCTCTATCGTAATGCATAAAATGAGTTACAGGCCAAAAATGTAAGATTTTGTAAGCAAAAATCAAGCACTGAAGATATTAAAGCTTTAAAGTTAAATGTATTAAAGCGCTGACAGACCTTACCTGCATGCGATAACAGCTCCGAAATAAACCTTCACTTCATCACATCAAAAAAGAAATAGAGGAATTCACAGAGACATGCGCATATTGTCGCTAGACTTTAACATGAAACGTTGCGTTTTTATGTCTCAACAGCCCATGAAACATCAAGCCTATATGATGGACACAAACTGGAGAGAAATCGGCGAGAAAGGCGCATCTTCATATGTATGCAACACGCGAACACAATGTATTATCACCAGACACACAACTGATCTGCATCTTACCTTGACAACAGAAAAACCTTGAAGAAATAACGCGAGGAGAATAAAAACATGAAATCCGGGCGAAACGAAGAGAAAACGCGTGCGTCCTTCTGTCCGTCCGGAGCGATGACGCGTCGCGCGCACAGACAGACTGCTGTTCATTAACAGAGCGAAATAAAACAACGACATTCAATCAATGTCTCGCAAAAACACAAAACACATCCGTGTAAGAGAGAAAATCATAAAGATAATCCAGCAAAAATAATCATCCTGATCCTCAGATACAGCTGTGAATCTCTCTCTCTCTCTCTCTCTCTCTCTCTCTCTCTCTCTCTCTCTCTCTCTCTCTCTCTCTCTCTCTCTCTCTTTCTCTCTTCAGATGTGTCGTGTTGAATGACTGCGGCCGCATTAAAGCACAACGACACATTTACATAAAGCGAATTAAACACAACACAAAACTGTGTTAAATGAAGCCGAAATACAAAACATGTTGATCATCTCTTTTTATTAATGCAGCTATAGCGTCAAGCCTTTAACTGAACTGAATGTGAATTAAGAAGGCAAACGTGATACTGAATCTGAAGAGGATTTCTTTTTAAAATACGTGCTTGACTTTCTTGTGGTAATTATTTTGACTCAATCTATTATTAAACATACATTTGCAATCAAAATGAAAAACTCAAAATGATCATGCTGATGGATAAATCTGCCAACATTGTCTATATGTTGCTATTTAGGTTTGGTTACAATACTTTTGATTTTTTTCTACATTCCAATTCAGTAAAATTCATTTTCATGTCATTTCAATTTAAATTTCAAATGAATGTCCTGTTGTTAAAAGTGTCTCATTCTTCTTGATTTTGCAAATTTGTCTAATATAGATCATCCCTGAGATATCTGACTAGGGTTGCAAAGGGGCGGAAACTTTCCACAGGAACTTAATCTGGTATTAATCATTAAATCTAATATGAATCATTTCTGAAGGATTTTTAACCAAATAAATGCAAGCTTAATGAGCATAAGAGACTTCTCTCAAAAACATTAAAAATAGTAATGTTTCCAACAGTGGCGGCCTATGACTTCGCTTTCCAAGGGAAGCGGATTTCAAAATATGTGTTCAAAATGCTGTGTCATGTGAACCATGTGCATCATGCGTCATGTCAAAATACATTGCCTGCTGCAGAGGCGTCAAAAGGGTTATGATAAAGGAGACGTGCATGTTCACAAAATACTCTCTGTAAATAAACTCTGATTACATGAGATTAAGAGAGGATCTGGCAAACGCAAGTGTCCCTTTCATCATAAACTCTTAAGCAGGCATTCAGCAGGTTTGTATTTTAACATGACGCATGATGCACATGGATTCACATGACGCACCGAACACATGACACATGACAAGCAACACACATGACGGGCTAAATACATGTTGTGCCCTCGTGTCTCATTCTCTAAGTCTCAATTTTGCAAAACTGCCCAAAGGCCGTTTCACACGGTACATGGCAAGCGGCAGAATCACTGCGTGGCTACAGCTTTTCTCGTGTAGTGGAAGCGTTGTGTGCAGCATTTAGTGGAAATATGTTTATCATCAACAGCGTCTGCCATTAATAGTCTTGTCAGTAAAAGGGACAGGATTTTTGGTGCATGAGCAAGGCGTGTGGACCAACTCCCCTTCACCTCGGTAACCCCCCCCCCCATTTTGCCGCTTTCCGCACATCTCCTATTAAAAAAAGAACTAAACACTCGCAGTTGCCGCGTACCGTGTGAAACAGCCTTAATACAGATCATCCCTGAAATATTTGACTAGGGTTGCCAAAGGACAGAAACTTAATCTGAGGAATTTTGGAAATATTTCAAATTGGAAACTTAACAGGAATTTATGGGAACTATTTGGAAGTTTAGTGAAATCTATATAAACTATATCATATAAACATTTTGTTTGGTCATCAGCAGACGTGCATGCAAGATAATACAAAATGTGAAGAATCCTGATACTTACGCTCATCAAGCCATGGATTTATTTGAGCATAAGAGATTCCTTCAAAAACATTACAAATAATAAAGTGTCCAAACTTCTGTATGATAACAGAAAACTGGCGGACAGAATGACGAAGAGCATCACAGCTTTAGCCTCATACATTTTCAATGAAATAGTGCTGGCTTACATTTAGATATCTACAGCATGAGGAAGTTTTAAAGGTGACTTTTGTCAAACTTTATGCAGAATTCACTTTTCAACGACTACAAAGAACAGCTGGTTTGGACTACAGCCCTCTACTTCCCAGGTATATGATGTCACTATTCAGAATTTTTGACTAACCTTCGCTAGGAATATGCCAAAAAAAAGGCGTGACCTTGTTGCACTTCCATGGAGAAGAGGAAGAGTTGCGTTAAGAGAGTGTTTTTGTCGCCATGCCATCGAGAGGCTGTCATTTTCATCCCAGAAAAATACTCTTTGTTTGGCCTTTGCTGAGGACAGCTTCTTCAATCTGGCGTGACCTTTCTGGACAACGTGCACTAAACTGCTGTCCAATCACAACACACTAGACAACTACACAATCAGAACTCATTACGTATTTCTGAAGGAGGGACTTCATAGAACAAGGAAGACATCAGCCTGTTTTTAGGACAGTGAAAACAGCGCTAAACAGATAAGTAAAAAAACACAGTAGTTTCACACCATAAACACAATCAAAGCTTTAAAAATAGATACAATGGCACCAAATTTATGTAATTTACGTGAATGCATTTGTTATTTTGTGTGCAAGATTGAAGAAATGATCTGTGCATGTTATGGATGAATGCAAGTACATGCAGGGGGTGTGGCCTCAATGGCCTTCAGTAAGAAGTGTGTGCTGTGTGCATGTGACTGATGAATGTGCAGGGGAAGTATTTAACTCAAATTACATTAAATCTTCTTGTTTTAAACAAAATTATGCTGCAAGATTTTTTAACTACATTTATTAAATTCCCTGTTATAGGCAACTTTGCATTTTATTTAAATTCCCAGTTTATTCCCATATATTCCTGTTAATTCCCATTAAAAGTTTCCAGTCTGGAAAATTCCTGGAATTTTGCAACCCTATATTTGACAGATCATCAGATCATATTGTAGTGTCCCCAAGGGTATACTGAGGTAATAAACTCAACTGCAAAGGATTATGAAGACAGTGAGATGATTTATGAGAGCCTCAGAGAACATCAGTGAGACCAAACCATGGATTAGTTGATGTCAACAACAGAACCTGAGGTCTGTATCCATCTATTTACCTGAAGTGCAGATATCAACCACTGGGACCAAGCAGAAGATGCATGTTCTTCATTCACACTATAAGATGATGATCAGAATTCACCAACACACCCAGCAGTCTAAGGATTATTAGTGGTGTCTGCTAAAGCGTCACTATTAATGCTCACTCTTAACTCATTACTATTAGAAAAACTCATAATGTCAGTTTGGGGGACAAACATGAATAATAACTCACATCATGTGGTTGGTTAGAAAGATATATGCTACTGCCAGATAATCAGGTGGACAAAACAGGTTAAAAATTTCATAAAGACTGCAAAAGTGACCCAAGCTAAATCTATAACACAACCTTTAACCACACAGCGACGCACTGGAACTGTACTGCTTTGTGTGCTGCTACCTTAACCTTATGTTTAGTCCATTTATTGATTACTGTTTAACACATGCAACAGGTAATTATTTATCGTTATTGTTGAACAGTATTGATTAATTGATAAAAAAACCTAATTGATCATTTATCCATTAAATGTTTAATAGTTGCATGTGGGAATAAATAGTTGTGTTGTGATGAGATCACTTTAAATGTCCCCAGGCGGGACACCAAGACAGACACCAGGGAGCAGCAGATTGAGACGTCATCTGTGACATGAGGTAGGAGGTTAAATTAGTTATTGAACCAGTGGCAGGCTGATATCATCTGTTTACAGCTCTGGACAGCCAGAGAGATTATAACATAGATCATTTAGTCTAATGATAATCCTCATACATCATATCTCACTCATTATTGGAAGATTTCTGGGATGGTCAGGAGAGAAATGATTTCCTCACATTTACAGTTTGAAGTATGTGTACTGTATGTGTGTATATGAGTGTGTGTTTGTGTTTGTGTGTGCATGTAGATTTAAATTCATCAAACTGAACAGTGCTGTGTCTTTGTTCTGACGGGTACTTCATCAGTGAGGTTTTATTTGTTTTGTAGGTTTATATCAAACTGATGTAATAAACACTTATGACTGCATGCCCTTACAAATGTTTTATTTTTTACAGTATTATGCTCAGCTGTTTCCAGCAACTTACTGTAGATTAACTTACTGTAGTATAGTTTCACGGACAGGGTTTAGTT